>NC_029787.2:131844157-131845869 GCF_000816755.2 Arachis ipaensis | reverse complement strand
AAATATTACTATGATCTTTTGTATATATTTTTTAAATAGTTATCTAAATCATTTTATAAAAATTCAAATCAAATATGCAAATTGTTTACTAAATATAAAAATTGTTTGTCACTTATAAAAATATTATGATATTTTTTGTTTTTTTATTATATATATAAAGGGATAAGTATTGTTTTAGTCCCTAACGTTTAGGGTCAGAATCGAAATCGTCCCCAACGTAATTTTTGATTTAGAATCATCGTTTACGTTTTTTTCGTATTAAAATCGTCCTTTTAACTTTTTACGGACAAAAATACCCTCCACCACCACTAGCACCTTTACCACCACTACCACCTCCCTTACTCCACCACCACCACCTCCCTTACTGCCATCAAATATTAATAATCAGATTCAAGAACACCAACAATAACACATTATTTAAATTCAGAAATAACATCAAATTCAACAATAAAATTAACACACAACAACAATAAAATCAGAAAATAACAAATCAAAATCAAAATTAAAAAAAAAATAGAAACAGAAGCAGACACAAAAGCAGAATAAACAAACGCAGAAGCAGAAGCAGAAGCATAAGCAGAAGTAGAAGTGGAAGCATAAGCAGAAGCAAAAGCTCAAGCAGAAGCAGAAAGCAGAGTCCAAAGCAAGATGTAGAAGCTGAAGCAATAAGCAAAAGCAGAAACAAAAATGGGAAGGTGCAACACGCGAGGTGCAGCGGCGAGGTTAGCGGTGAGGTCAGCGACGACAGTGGCTCGCGTCTCTTCTCTCCCTCGCGATTCTTGACGGCAACGACGACGGTGACTCTAAACGCTTTGCTATGTGAATTTAATTTGTTTTAAATATAGAATAATACACAAACATACCGCAAGAATATATAACATTACTAACATCACCAAAAACCAAAGCAAAGAGAATTATGCATTTATATATTCGTACTTCTTTTATTTTATGAATGAAATGAAATACATTACGTAGAACAACAATTAAACACAGACCATCATAATTCCATTATTGTTTTGGTTACTGTTTAAATAAATTAAATGACAGTGTCGATGCAGAATTCATTTTGAAAACGTTTCAAATTTATTTATTTATCTATTTATTTATGTTTTCAATTGAAAATGACATTCAACTTTATCCATTATTATTATTATTTTTAAATTTTAATGGTTGATGAGCATCACCAATTTAAAAAATATAGTAAAATCGGATGAGAATATTGAATATTGAACCATATGAATATTGAACCAAAATGAAAACCATGAGCAATAGAATATTAGGATGCTCCCAAGATATAAAATAAATTTTTGATGTTTTCATTCCATTGTCCTGGCATAGCAAATAAGCAAATAACAACATTTGCCATTTCAATTGTTTTTAAATTTTTATTCAAACTACTACTATAATTTGTTTTCATAAAATATCATTTAAAATAGGAGTTTTCCCATAAATAAAACATAAATAGTTAATCCTTCTTTGTCTTGTTCCCAATATATATATATTTTACTGTTTTTTGGTAAGCGACAAACTTTCTAAATATTTCCATTTAAAAAAAAAAAGATAAAAATGCCAAAAAAATACATTTAAAAATATCACTATACCCCATTATTGATCTCAAAATAGAAATTAATAACATCTACTATATACGTGAGTTAAGAAATTAAAAAAAAAAAACAATAAAACTCTACAAACAAACAAAATAACTAACCAAA
>NC_029787.2:131842620-131844133 GCF_000816755.2 Arachis ipaensis | reverse complement strand
AAATACAGTATTACATAAATTATGCATAATTTAAAATCTATCATCCTCCTCTTCCCCTTTTTCATCATCATCATTATTATTATTTTACATTCTCATAATTTTTACTTTAGCATCTTAACAAGAACTTATGTCACAGTTCCAAAATTTTGGTACCAAATTTGAGAGTATCAGCATAACTCAACTCCTCATCCTCATCATCATTATCATCTTTTTATTTTTTTGTTTATCTTTTTTTTTTTGTTTTATATTCTCATTATTCTTCTTATTTTACCCTCCTAACAATAATAAAAACAAAAAAAAATACATAATACTGTAAAATCATCAAGAATAAAAGAAAAAAAAAAGAAAATATAACAATAAAAGAACAATGACAAAAAAAATACATAAAAAAGGAAAAAAATACAAAAAAAGGAAAAAGATATAAATATTCACATTCATAGCTAAAAAATTAAAACTTATAAACATGCTTTCGTTAATAAAATTAATTTTTGTTGACCCTAAAAAAAAATACCATCAAATGCATTATGTTAGATATCATGGTAACTTATTTACTATCCCATTCTATTAAAGATAGTCTTTAACATTATAAAATTAGAATTCTTGCACTAAAATATTAAAATTCTAACTTCTAATAATACACATAATAAATGTAAAATTTACTCTTTTTTATTTCTTTTTTAGTAAATTTAACAAATATACTTAAAAAGCATTAACAAAATTGAGTAAAAATGATCTCTCCTATTTTAATAATAATATTATCTTTTACAGAACTATGTAAAATGAAAAAAAAATATTTATGGAATAATATTACAAAAAATAAGAAAGAGATTATTAATTTCCAAATCTAAATTTTAAAAGTAGATTCCACGTTCCACATATGGGTAAACTGTAAATGCTAGATGAATTGATGAGATATCCTGATTAGGCAAGAGAAGATGGTGAAAAATTTTTCTATTTTGAAAAAAAAAAAAAAAGTTAGAAATTATAGAGTGGTCCCCACCTGCATAGCTCAGTCTCTCTCTTCCACGAGCTCCACCATACAAAAACAGAGTCTCTCTCTCTCTAGATTATGAATAGCTTCTCTGTTTCTTTCTCTTTCTCTCTCCAAAGATTATTTGTCTGGTTCCTTGCAAGAGGCAAGAGCCAAGAGGTTGCTCTGTACTGTAACCGAGAAGAAGAAGAAGAAGTAACAACAAAACCTCTTCTTTACACTCCTTCAATTCCTCCATAAAAGGAAAACAAAAAAAACTCGACTTGTTCCTCTTCCTCTCGTCTTTTTCATGCTTTGCACATGTGAAGCTAGCTACCTCTGATGGGTTTTTGTTCTTGATCCTGTGCCACTGAGATATAACAAAGAAGAAGAAGAAAAAGTTAACCTTTTTCTTAGCTGAATGCTTGGCCATTCCCAGTGAGAAGTAGCTGATTGTGCAACTACCGGTGAGGTTTGGTGCTGCTTGCAGCTACAAATAAGTCTTTTCCATTAAGTGGGGTATGCTTACTTTTATCAAATTTG
>NC_029787.2:131835143-131841978 GCF_000816755.2 Arachis ipaensis | reverse complement strand
TTGGTGGGCTTTGGTAGTTGATGCTAGTTTTATTGCGTCTTGATTTAAGTTCTGTTATGCTTATCCATGCATAATCTCTGGCAAAAAGCTCCAACATTTTTGTTCTGGTTGTGCTGAGCTCTTTTTTTTTTTGTAGGTAGTTCATTTTATTGCTGGATCAGTATAAGGATTCGAATAATTTTATGTATGTGGATTATTGAAATTGGGTTGTCATTGTTTTTCCGTGAACCAGTTGTTAAAATCTGCAGTGTTGCTTTGTTTTCCAGATTCTATAGGTTGGTTTGGATCCGTTGTTGGAATGGGCATGAATGCCAAGTGTGCTCGAATTTGAATGCCAATCTGTTGGAAATTCCAGTGTTTACTGAGGAAGAGGGACCCAAGATTGCATAGGTGTTATTAGTGTGAAATCATTGAACTGTGCTGAAATGGCTTCGAGGGTAGAGAGTGATGAAGATGGCGATAACAAAGGTAGTATGTGGGATTTGGATCAGAAGCTTGACCAGCCTATGGATGAAGAGGCAGGAAGGCTCAAGAACATGTACAGAGAAAAAGTATGATGCAGCATTGCAAATTGTTTTTACATTCTTTCTATTTCTCTTGTTGCTAGATTACTTTCCTTATTTTTATTGGGTCGAGGAAATTCGATATATTAAACCTAACCTATCTTTTGTCATTTTTTCTTCTTATAGGAATGAATATTTGTAACAATGATTTCAACAATCAACATTAAATTGTTCAATTAATGTACTTATCTCGGAAAGTTGTTTATAGTGGCCGGACTTCATCAAGAGACTATTTGTAGTTTTGGAATTAAAATGAATGCTTGTTATCTTTTAATTTGGTTGAGAAATCTAAATGCATTTAAACAATACCACCTGTCTCCTTTTGAAATCTAGATACCTTAAAGCTATTTGATTATATATCAAAATTTTAATTTGGTTGAAGTTATTTGAAGTGTCTGAGTCTGACAGGATATTCATCGTTCACTATACAAATACAATTATAGGTTACTATCTTTAGCTAATGGAATTTGGTGTATGTGTATAATTCTGTTTTTGATGAAGTTTTCATTTGTTCAGAAATTTTCTGCAGTGCTGCTTCTGCGGCTTGCATTCCAGAGTCTTGGTGTGGTATATGGGGATTTGGGCACTTCGCCCTTGTATGTTTTCTACAACACATTTCCTCATGGAGTGAAAGATCCAGAAGATGTAATCGGAGCTCTTTCCTTGATTATCTACTCTCTTACTTTGGTGCCGCTCCTCAAATATGTCTTTGTTGTATTAAGAGCAAACGACAATGGCCAAGGTATAGTTTCTTTCGTTAATTTTTGGCTTTAAAACTGTATAAAGAAAATAAATAGTACTTATTATAACTTCAAAGATTGATAGCCGACCCTCCCTTTCTTAATCTTTAATGATCTTTCAACAAGATTCATCTAGAATTTTACGTTAAATGAGTGGATTTACTAGACAAGATAGATTAGAAATGAATGTAAGTGAGAAAGTTGGTATAGCAACTATCGTAGAAAAGATGATAGACTAAGGTTTAAGGTTTTCACATTGTTATAAATAGGGATAGGTGCTTTGTGCCTTTGTCTTCCGGACCGTACTTTATCATATTAGATTATAGAGTAGTTCTAGTGGCATGAAAATCAATTTGCCAATTGGCAAGAAATGCTAGGCTAATCAGTCATGAAAGGGTTTCTTGTTAAGGGAGGAGAGAGAAAAATTAGTTTCAATAGTCCACAACCTCAATAGTAATACATAGAGGTAGATGGAGATTAAGAGAAACAATGGGTGAAACCATCAAGAAAATATTTAGGATTGAATGGTTTGTGTTAGTTTCCAATGCAATACTAAAGTTTGATTTATGTAATTAACACCACTTAGTGGAAAGGCATGTTTTTTTATTATTGTATAGTCTTTTCTATGTATGTTTTTATTGAATGGATAAGGTCAGACTTCTCATGAATAAGTGTTGATAGATTAACTAATTGGATTCTTTCATAATTGTAAGTAAAATGCACTAGTTTTACATAGGATTTGTAAGTATGCCAGATTTAGACTGCTGAGCTGCAATGAAGTTTTTTCCAAACTAACATTTGTGGAGCAGGGGGAACATTTGCGCTTTATTCCTTGCTTTGCCGGCATGCCAAGATTAAAACCATTCCAAACCAGCATCGCACCGATGAAGAGCTTACAACGTATAGTCGGTCAACCTTCCAGGAAAAGTCATTTGCTGCAAAAACTAAGAGATGGTTAGAGGAACAGGCAACTAGGAGGAGTGCCATTCTTATTCTTGTCCTTGTTGGCACCTGCATGGTGATTGGAGATGGGATTCTGACCCCAGCTATATCCGGTATGACTTATTTTCTTCTCTAGATTATCTCTGTTAAAGCATGTACCTGGTCCAGTTTCTGATATTTCTCCCATATAATTTGGTGGGGTGCACACAATACCCTGTGCCATTCATCATGATGGAGAAGAAAACCATGCCATATTCATATTTTATTTGTTTCTCACATTGTGTAGTTTTATATAAGGATCTTGAGAAGACTTAGATTGGTTGTCATGTGAATGCAATTCAACTGAAACTTGTAAGGCCGTGGTGTTTTCTCTTAAAACTATGCTACAACCGATAAATCAGCCTATTGATATTACTATTTGAGTAAGTGGTGGGCTGGGCATTTGTCAGGATGTCGTTCCAATCTTAAGCATGATTTTTAATGATTGTTTTCTGGTTTGTTCAATGATCAATGAACTTCTTTCGTTATACTAAGGTTGATGAAATGATTTGGAAATAAAGGATGATGGCAACAGCAAGATTTGTCTCGCTAGGTGAGGTTGTCTATTGATCCATGTCATAAAGATTTGACAAAGTTCTATTTTAGCTTTCAATGGCATGAGACAACTTTCCCCTTTTATCCGAGTTTGGGACTAGTTATGTAAACTTTCATTTATTTTAACATAGGCTGACTTGAATTGGAAATAAAAGAAATGGAAGAAATCTTGTATGCGATGGCATATCTTACAATTGGATCCTAACATTCTACCCTCTTCCACCAGCCTCGTCGGGCTCATTGTGCACTAGCCCCTTGACTAGTCTTGGGTGAATATTACAATGCTGATATCGACGCTCGCGCCACTCAGTTGCATCGAAAACATGGTGGAAGCTTCTGATACAAGGGCAATGAGAAAGGCCAATGCCTTACAAGAAACCCCACCCAAACAAAAAAAACCAACACACTAGGAATTTGTGTTGAATTCTATTCTTTTCTAAGTTTTTCTTTTATATGTATTGTAGTGACGAAGGTTGTCGAGATCAATCTACTTTTCTGCAACTATTCCCCCCAACACACATTTGTTTCTCTCTGGTTTTCCCCCTTATAATCTTATTCTTAATACATTTCCAATATATTTTGAGAGATTCATTGCCATATCTTCTGTTGCAGTTTTGTCAGCAGCTGGTGGCATCAAGGTAAATAAGCCACATATGAGTAATGGTATGGTTCTCCACCTACCACTTATGTATAAGTGCTTATAGTTTTCAAATCTTTAGTTCATCAGTGTTGAAGACATTCTTTCTGCCTGGATTACAGGTGTGGTTGTCCTGGTTGCTGTCGTAATATTGGTCGGGTTTTTCAGCATGCAACATTATGGTACAGATAGAGTTAGTTGGCTCTTTGCTCCAATTGTCCTCCTTTGGTTTCTCCTAATTGGAGGCATAGGTATATTTAACATCTGGAAACATGGAAGCAGTGTTCTAAAAGCATTCTCGCCGGTGTATATATATCGCTATTTCAAAAGAGGAGGACAGGAAGGCTGGACTTCCCTCGGTGGTATCATGCTCAGTATAACAGGTAATTTAAACTCTTATTTCCTTATTCTATTAATAGTTGCTCTTGGACTTGACAATTTGTGATGATTTTTTCTCAGGGACGGAGGCTCTTTTTGCCGACTTAGCTCATTTTCCAGTCTCAGCTGTACAGCTTGCATTTACATTAATTGTGTTTCCTTGCCTTCTTTTAGCCTATTCCGGTCAAGCTGCTTACCTTATGAATAACTTGGATCATTCGCAAGATGTTTTCTATCGTTCTATTCCAGGTTCGTTTGTTATACTGGCATAATCATATTAAATTAAAAGATGATTTGTCTTCCAAATTATAAATCTCTATGTACTGACTCAAACAATTTTTTCATTTCCAAATTCTTAGTTTATAGTGTATTCTTCTATTTTTGGTGCCAAACTTTTTGTTCCTTTCTCCCTACTTGAATCAACTTACACATATTCCTATGGTACATATATTAGCCAAATTTCCACAGTAGCTTTTTCCTATTACTTGGAATTGTTTGTTTCTTAAGATGATTATCCTTTAATTCTGCAGATAGAATATACTGGCCAGTGTTTGTCGTTGCAACCGCAGCGGCTATAGTTGCAAGCCAGGCCACAATAACAGCAACCTTTTCAATTATTAAGCAAGCTCTTGCTCATGGATGTTTCCCAAGAGTTAAAGTTGTATATACATCAAAGACATTCCTTGGCCAGATATATATTCCGGACATCAATTGGATCCTTATGATTCTTTGCATTTCTGTTACTGCTGGGTTTGAAAATCAAAACCAGATTGGTAATGCATATGGTAAGTTTTTTCCCTTAGTTCACTATTATGAGTATTTTCATGCCATTGGAAGACATTTCTGATGCTCAATTATATTAACAAAATGTCACATGAAATGTAAAAAAGAGCAATGCTACATGACCAGTAATAATTTGCATCCATATTTACAGGGGTTTTGCACACAAGAAGCATATAGTTTGCATCTATATTTACCAGAGTTTTGCACACATGAATCAATACATTTTGTACTCACATTTTTTCAGAGTTTGCACACGAGTTGTGTAGTTTCTCATGTAGAAATCCATCCTATATTATGATCATGCTTTTTTTTTGTCATTTTAGCTGAGCATGAGTTAATCTAGTTTTTTTTTTCTTATAGATTTTTTAACACATATCAGCTCATCCTTCTTTTCAGTGTGCATTTAATTGTAAAATTATCAATGACATGGCAGGTACTGCAGTGGTGATAGTCATGCTGGTTACAACATTCCTTATGATTATGATCATGATATTAGTGTGGCGCTGCCATTGGATTCTTGTTCTCATCTTCACCGGCTTATCATTAATTGTCGAATGCACATATTTTTCCTCTGTACTCTTCAAAATTGATCAAGGTGGATGGGTTCCCTTGGTAATTGCCGGAGCATTTCTTGTTATCATGTATGTTTGGCACTATGGCACGGTGAAGCGCTATGAGTTTGAAATGCATAGTAAGGTCTCAATGGCATGGATTCTAGGCCTTGGCCCTAGTTTGGGGCTGGTTCGAGTCCCGGGAATTGGACTAGTCTACACAGAGCTTGCAAGTGGAGTACCCCACATCTTTTCTCATTTCATCACCAACCTCCCAGCAATCCATTCAGTTGTAGTTTTCGTATGCGTCAAGTATCTTCCTGTCTACACAGTCCCAGAAGAAGAGAGATTCCTTGTCAAGAGGATTGGACCTAAGAATTTCCGCATGTTTCGATGTGTGGCAAGATATGGATACAAAGACCTGCATAAGAAAGATGAGAGTTTTGAGAAAAAGCTCTTTGATAACCTTTTCATGTTTGTTCGGCTCGAATCTATGATGGAAGGGTGTTCGGATTCGGACGAATACAGCTTATGTGGACAGAAAACAGTGCAGTCCATGGATGGCATGTTGAGTAACAATGGAAACACAAGAACTGCATCATCCAATATGGATATATCAGTTTCCTCACTAGATTCAATAGAACCGGCTAAATCTCCACCGCATGTGAAATCCTCCGGTCAAACAAGCAGCCAGACCGAGGTGGACGAACTCGAGTTCTTGAATAACAACAGGGATGCTGGGGTGGTTCACATACTAGGGAACACTGTGGTGAGGGCAAGGAGAGATTCAAGGTTCTACAAGAAAATAGCAGTTGATTATATATATGCATTCCTTAGGAAGATATGCAGGGAAAATAGTGTGATCTTCAATGTTCCCCATGAAAGTCTCTTAAATGTGGGTCAGATTTTCTATGTATAGCCCCAACATTGCTTACTGTATCATATCAAGGTATAACCTATGATGCAATTTTAAAGCAAGTCACTCACTCAGACTTTTTTGTTTTTTTGGGTGGCAATCATGTTGAAATAAGTTGTGTAGTTTCTTTTCATGAATTTAGGTTGGTTCTCTTTGATTTCATGCTGTCTAAATATTTGCGATAGGATAAATGAATATTTGGGTCTAAACTATAGAAATTAAAGGTTTAGTAGAATATATAAATGTTCTTCTAACATGCATAATACATGACATAGGTGGTTTAGTGGGTTAACTGATTGTTATAACTTATAAATAGAACCACATAAACAAGAGTCAAATTTTAAAACTTTTTTTTTTTTTTAAATTGCTTGGAACTAATAGTGTTGATTAATGATTACGTGAAGTAGTAATTCGGTCATAAATTGTTTGCAATGCTGTTGCTTCACCGGAAGTGCTCAAAATGGTTGTTGGAGGGAGCTTTCGATCAAAGAAGTTACTCACATAAAGATACTTGAAACATTTTTTAAAAAAAAAAAAAATTTTTAGTAATTAAAAGTTAACACATGTAATCGAATAAATCGTATTATTTTTGTTAAAATTAGACCGACCAAATTAATTTAACTAAAAAACATGTAAACCAAATTTTAAATTGGTCTAAATTAATATTTTTTTTATAATATGATTACAATATTTCTATTATAAAAATAATTAAAATATTTCTATATATATTA
>NC_029787.2:131819787-131834829 GCF_000816755.2 Arachis ipaensis | reverse complement strand
TTAATCATTTTCTATAATAAATATATTGTAGTCATTTTTTATAAAAAAAATAATATTAATTTAGACCAATTCAATATTTGATTCACCATTTTTTCAGTTAAATCAATTTGTCTAATCTAATTTTGACAAAAATAATATAATTTAATCGATTATATATGTTAAATTTTAATGATTAGAAAACGTCTTAAAAAAAACGTTTTTTTTTGTGACTAAACAGAAAAGAAAGAAAAATAAAGACAAAACTAAATTAATTGGCTAGGTTCATATCTAAATCTATTAGATGTTAAAACTCACTCCATGGTTGACTCCAATTCGAGTGAATGTCCGCGCCAGAAGCAGCTGCATTAGCCATACAATCTGCAAGACTATTTGCATTCCTCTGAATTAAAATAATAGAGACTCTCCAAATCCAATTCATAACCTCCTTTATATGCTTTGCCAAATCCCATTCCGGAATATTCTTACCAAGCATTCTTTGGTTTACTAAGAAAAGAGCTTCTAAACAGTTTGTTTCACAAATAACCTCACGAAATCCACTATCCCAAGCAAGAAGTAAACCTCTCCAAATTGCATACAATTCAGCAAAAAGAACACTGCACACTTCGACTTTTTCAATGCAACCTTTCAACCAACATCCATCAGAATTGCGAATGATACAACCAAAACCAGCATAGCCAAAAGGAGCAAAACAAATAGCATCAGAATTCAATTTAACATAATAGACTGGAGGTGGAACCCAATGCAAACAAAGTGAAGGAGGAGACAAAGATTGATGCATAGCAAAAATAGTGTGAAACTCCCTTACTGAACTACGAATCAAACTCACCATTTTACTAGCACTCCAAGAGTCATCTATATTAAATAAGTTATGATTCCAGCTTCCCCAAATCCACCAGATGGTCGAAAAGAAAAGAAAAATATCTCTACTCCTTGCACCTCTGTAGAGCCAATCACGTAAATCCGAGTTATCTGAATACAGGCTTAAAAGGTTCCAGACCTCCTTGGCACTAGGGCACTCCCAAAGACAATGAAAAATGAATTCAGAACCATTCTGACACCGATGACAGGTGCTAGATAAAGTTAAGTCACGGCCCAAACGAAACTCTGCCGTAGGAATAGCATTATGAAGACTGAGCCAAATCAAGAACTTGTACTTCTCAAGAATATACAGTCGCTATACCCAGAACCAATTATCATGCTCATTCCAGTCAAACTTTCTTTTGGCTAGCCAACTGTACCCACTCCTAACTTAGTAGAGTCTAGAAGATGCCACACCCCATGACCAATCCGAACTCTCTCCAGCATTCAAATGCGGATTATAAGCATTCAAACGCTGTTTGACATCTTCTGGAATGTTAGAGAAAACATCATGGAGATTCTATTGACCATCTTTCCAAACGTCTCTAATAGTTAAATCAGAGTCAGATATATGTACAAAAGGGACATCTTGAGCAATTGGACCCTCAATACTCCAATTGTCAAACCAAAAAGATTGATCAAGTGACCCAACGCATCAAGAGAAGTCATCCTTAAAAGCACCAAAAGCCTTTGAGATACTCTTCCAAACATGACAAGCATTGCAAGGGATAGGACCATCTAAAACTCACTCATTCCTCAGATACTTCGCCCTCAATAGAGCAACCCAAGGTTTGTCCTGACAATGAAAAAGTTGCCAAACCAATTTACCAAGTAAAGATATATTAACACATGCAGGATCTCTAACACCCAGACCACCAAATTTCTTTGGAGTGATCACGGTCCTCCAATTAACAAGAGAAAGACCTCTGCCATCAACTTGACCCTTCCAAAGGAAATGTCTCATCATAGAAGATAATTTATCGCAAACCCAATTTGGAAAAAAGGATACCTACATATGATAGACAGGAATGGATGCTGCAACAGAATTGATTAGGCAAAGTCTCCCTACTTTATTTAGAAGCCTTCCTTTCCAGTTAGCTAATCTTCTCCTCACCTTTTCAATCACCGAATGAAAAGAAGCCCTACGAGTACGGGAATGATTAAGGTTAATTCCAAGATATCTTCCTAATTTCAAAGCAAAACGTATTAAAGAAATACTAGTAAAAATATCTCTTCTACGAGCAGTCACATTTTTAGAACAAAAAGCTTTAGACTTTTCAAGATTCACTTTCATACCAGATGCCTTGCAAAAAATGTTAAGAGAATGCATGACCATTTGGACCTGACTCTTTGTAGCCTGACAGAAAAGTAAGAGATCATTTGCAAACATCAAATGAAAAAATTTTGGTCCACCCCAGTGACAGAAACTGGTTTCCACACACCCTCAACCACCTTATGAAATATATAGCAAGCAAGTCTTTCCATACAAAGCACAAATAAGTAAGAAGACATTGGATCTCCCTATCTAAGCCCCCTTCTAGGAGCAAAACTATCCAATCTATTCCCATTCCACATAATAGAAATAGATGATGCACGGACACAATTCATAATCAAATTAACAGTGATGATAGAAAAATCAAAAGCAATGAGAGTACTCTCCAAAAACCTCCAATCCACCCTATCATAAGCTTTTTCAAGATCAATTTTAAAAGTAAGAGTACATTTCTTGAATTTTGTGTGCTTCATGAAATTCAAAATTTCTTGGACCACAATAATATTATCAGGAGCACCACGACCCGAAATAAAACCTCCTTGTAAAGGACTAACAATATCTGGAAGAAAAGGTTGAAGTCGATTAGTCAATAATTTGGTGATAATTTTATAAACAACATTACATAAGCTAATAGGCATGAAATCCTTCTTAAAGGTATCGTTATCAATTTTAGGAATAAGTACAATTAGAGTTTGCATGATGCTAGGATTTAAGTACTCTCTCAAAAAAGCGCTCCGGACAATATTCCAAATCTCAGTGCCTACTATCTCCCAATATTCTTTAAAAAAATAAGCTTGAAAGCCATCTAGACCAGGAGTCTTAAAAGAGCTCATACTGAATACTACTGACTTGACTTCTGCAAAAGAGACATGGTCAATTAACCTAGCACAAGCCTCGGTGCTTAGAGTGGACATCGAAACACCCCCTAAACAATCAACCTCAACCTCTTCCGTTGTATCAAAGAGATTCTTGTAAAAAGAGAGGGCTTCTTCCTGGAGAATATCTGGATCAGTAGACCAAGACCCATCTCTAACATATAATCCATGTACTCTATTATGGTTACTACGCACCAAAGTCTGAAGATGAAAGAATTTAGTGTTTCTATTCCCATACTTGACCCACTGCTCTCTAGATTTCTGGTACCCAAAAAGTTCCTCTTACAATAAAAGCCTATTGTAATCTTTCCTCAGTTCAGCTTCTTTAATTCTCAGAGATAACACATCGGTAACCTCCAAACACCGTTAAATCTGATCAATCTGATATTTCAGCTTACTTTTTCGCACAAAAATATTTTCAAAAATCTTTGAGTTAAAGTCTAAAGAAACCTGTTGAACCATTTTAAGCCTTTCACTAATGCCTCCAAACTCTTGATTCCAAGCCTTACTAATAACATGTTTATAAGAAGGATGTGTTGCCCACGCAGCTTGGAACCTAAAAGGACGAGAACCTTTCACTCTGGAGCCACCATGACAACAAACTAAAATAGGACAATGATCAGAATGAAGCCTGCTAAGAATTTCAGAATAACCCTCAGAAAATATTGTCATCCACGCCTCATTAACTAGAGCTCTATCCAACTTTTTAGCCAAGTCCCTGCCAGCCTGAACTATTTTATACCAAGTATATCTCCTACCAGTCACTTTAAGATCAAAGAGTTCACAGTCATCTAGAGTAGTAGCTAATAGACTAGCTCTGTGAGAAGAAAAATAAGCACCCGTACTAGCGCCACAATCTCATTAAAATCACCAACGGCCAGCCACGGTCCATTATGGCCTGAATTAATAGAACGCAAATGATCCCAAAACATACCTTTTTTTTTTGAATTGAAGACTCTCATACACTGCGCTACAAAGCCAAACTAAGTTTCCCACACTCGCTTTCACTGTGATATATTGGTCAATTTGGTCAATAACCACACAAGAAGCATTAGCAATAGAAGATAGAAACCAAATGCCACCCCCTGTATCCTACTGCTTCCTCAATACCAACACAATAAAAATCTAACTTATCCCAAAAATTCTTCAAATTATCAAACACAGTATGAGTCTCAAAGAGAAAGAAGAAAGATGATTTATATATTCTCACCAAATTTTTGCAATGCACACGGGCCATCTTGTTAGACGCACCCCTCACATTCCAAGCTATGATATTAAAACTATCCATAAAAAACAGCAAAAAGGGAGCTCCAATATCAAACCTGAGACTCAACATGATGTCCCTGTCTTCGACGATCCCGCCTTTAATGGACTCTCAAGCTGCAGCACAATTTTCTCTGTCAAAACTTGCGTCACACCCGCCGCCGATGCTCCATCCTTATCTACTGCAAAGACTTTGGGCGAGGACGCTTTCGCACAGTGGCATTTGTTGTCTCACCTTACTGCTGATGATGAACATTGTGCCAGGTCCCTGAAGAAGCGATACTAACCGATTTTTCAATATTGATGCCTCTGCTTAATTTTACTTTGGATCCAATAACATGTATTAAAAAAAAAACGTTTTAAGCGTCTTTATTTGATTGACTCCTTTTGTATAAATAAGTATTGGGAATTCGAATTTAGTCTTGTACAATAATTTTTAATATGTACATAATATAATTGTTTTTTTATAATACATTTTTATTTCAATGAATGATTTTATTCTCTTTTCTAAAAGCGTTGAAAAGTAATGTATAGTTTACCTAATTAATTCCTAACTGAATCTGATAACAGCAGATGTCCCTAAGGAATATTAAGTAGGTTTTTTTTTTCTTTTTTTGTTTCTTTCAAGTGTATATAACTGGTTTGATATTATTTAAATATTTATTACTTGGTATTGAATAGATTTTTTACTATTTAGAACAACATATGATTGAACGATTTTATAACTAAATTTTTTTGACATAATGTTTTCCTTTGAAAAAAATGAGAAGTGCTCGGTTGGTATATTTATAATTTATTTTTAGATTTGCTATTAAGTGATCTAAGATATTTTTTATTTTTTATTTTTTAAAAATCTTCAATAAATATGAAATATCTATTGAAAAAATGTTAATTAATATTGAATTACCCTGACGTCGGGGAAATAGACAAGGATGGATGCTCAGTTTCCTTGTCGTGATTAACTGATTATTGTCAGTTTGTTACAGCCATGCTATTAATTATTAGTCACATCTTTCAATTCAACCAAGTCAACATTAATTTGATTAATACATGTTTAACAATAAAAATTCTTAGGTAGGTATATTATTTAATTTAATTTTTATATATATTTTATAGTTTAATATATATTTTATAAAAATAAATAATTTAATGATTATTTTTTATATATTTTTAAGAAACAAAGAAAAAAAATAGCTGAATACTGAAATTTCGAAAATTGAAACTCTATTACACAATAGACACCTCGTATCTCCTGTGAAATCGAAAGTAGTTAGTTTTTTTTTCCTTTACAAACTAATTGTTACGGTAAATTTTAGAATGTTAAATTTAACAGTGTTTATATAGTTTTCTGGAGTGTTTGAGAATGTTCTAGATAGTTTCGGAATGTTCTAGAATATCCTAGAAGGTCATAGAGTATTTTAGAAGAGTCTTGATATATATAGAAGTATGAAGAGTTGTATGGAACAATCTAGAAGTATTTAGAAAGTTGTGATAGGATAGATATTTGTAATAAAAGTTCTGGATGATTAATCTGGATCATTGATTAGATTTAATCCTAACCATCTATTAAGGAGGTAGATAGCTATAAATAGGAGGTGAGAGTTAGAGTTTGAGTGTGTGAGTCATTTGTAACAAACACTTGAGTAATAAAGTGTTCTTTCCACCAAAACTTCCTTTCTCTTGTGTTCTCTTGTGTTCTTAGCTTTCTTGCTAAATATTGAGGGTTAGACTGACTTGGTCTTACTTCAAGAAGTTGAGTAAGTGCGAGTGTCGGCACGGAAGCGTTGGAATGTGTCCAAGGCCGCGACAATTTGGTATCAGAGCAAGGTTCGAGAGGGAGTACAAGTGGTTTGTGGGTATGACTTCTAGTGTAACCATGGAGCATGTTGAGCCTCAAATGGGAAGGGATGCTAGTCATTCTCAATGGGGAGGCAAGAAGGCTTGTTCTTCAAGTGAGCCTAGAGGTAAGGACTCTAACTTCTTAGAAAAGAGAGTTTCTATGTTGGAGAATATTCTATTCTTTATGGATGAGAGCTTCCAAATGATAGAACATGACAAGGAGACCCTCGAGACTCACGTGTTAGGAGAACTAGATACTTTCAAAGAAAGCATGCTCCAAATAAAAGAGAAGCTTGAGAATTCCTTAAAGCTATTTGAGAAAGTTCGAGTTTGGATCGAGGAGGCAAAATCTTGACCAACTATTATAAGGGAGACGACAAAGATTGATCTCCCAAAGTCAAAGGAGTTCAAGGGCACGAGGGACGCTCGAGAGCAAATGGAGAGGTACTTAATACTTTGAAGGCAAAGAGGTGGTCGAAGAAGTAATAAAGGTACGCACTGCAGCTCTCTACCTTTCTGATAATTCTACTTTGTGGTGGAGGAGAAAGTACGCAGATATGGAAAAAAGTACTTGCAACATAGCCACATGGAAAGATTTCAAAAGGGAGTTGAAAAGACAATTCTTCCCTGAGAATGTGGTTTAAGTAAGGAAGAAGTTGAGGGAGTTGAAGCACAAGAGTACGACTAGCGACTATGTAAGGGAGTTCACTACTTTTACGCTTCAAATTCCCAACTTAGCATCAGAGGATGCATTGTTCTTCTTCATTGATGGACTCTAACTTTGGGCAAAGAAAGAACTACAAAGAAAGAATGTTAAGGATGTCAATGAGGCCATCGTGGTGGCCGAATCACTCACTGAGTATCATAGGAGAGACTCTAAACCCAAATCTTCCTCCAAACCTAGTTCTACTAAAGGTAGGGGAGACAAGGGGAAGAGTTTCTCAACCAAGAAGGAAGGAAAATACTCTTCAAAAAAAGAGTACGAGGAAAAGAAGAAGACTTTCATGCCTAAAGGAGGATGCTTCTTGTGCAAGGGAACACACCAAATGAAGGACTTTCTAAGCTAGGGACTCTGGCATATATCGTCGAGGAATGAGAGACTCAATCTCAAGTAATTGAGTGTGTTGAATCTATCCAACTCATGAATGCTATGAAGGGCAAAGAGGTAAGCACTACAAAAATGAAAGGCTTGATGTATGTCAAAGTCTTTATCAACAAAAAATCCGTCATGGCTATGATCGACACTGGTGCTATACACAACTTCATCACGCCTGATGAAGCAAAGAGGCTTGGGTTGAAGATCACAGAAAAGAATGGCTAGTTCAAACCCGTAAATACTAAGGGTGAACCCCTTAAGGGAGTAGAAAAAGGGGTTGAGATGACTTTTGGTTCTCGGAAGCGCCTTGTGAATTTCTCAGTAGCACCCATGGACGATTTCAAAATGGTCATCGGGCTCGATTTGTAAAGGAAGGAAAATATAATACCTATGCCATACTACGACATAGTATGCGTCATGGAGAAAGGGTCTTCATGCATGGTCCCTACAATATCTAAAGCTGGAGGACTACCGATGCTTTCTGCTATGCAACTCAAGAAAGGGTTCAAGAAGGGAGAGATTACATATTTAGCTCTATTACAAGAGGAATCAACATCTGAAAGAGAAGATGTTCCTCCCAAAATCAAGGAAGTCCTTGAAAAAATAAGGATGTGATGCCTCCCGAGATGCCAAAATAACTACTACCTAAGAGGAAGGTGGACCACAAAATTGAATTGGAATCAGGAGTAAAGCTGTCTGCCTCAACACCTTATAGGATGGCACCGCTAGAACTTGAGGACTTGAGGAAGCAACTGAAGAATTTGCTAGATGCTGGATTCATCCGTCCATCGAAGGCACCTTTTGAAGCACCAGTCTTGTTCCAAAAGAAGCATGATGGTTCGTTGAGACTATGCATCGACTATCGAGTACTTAACAAGCTAGATTTGAGGTCAGGATATCACCAAGTGAAGGAATGCCATGACAACAAATGGGCTGGTGTCAAATGAAAGAATACAACAAAGGACCTTGCCACTTATTGAATCCTCCTATTATTGGCCTCAAATGGGAGATGAAATTGAGAGTTATCTGAAGACTTGTCTTATGTGTCAACAAGATAAAATTAAAAACAAGACACCAAGTGGATTGTTGGAACCTCTGCCGACGCCAGAGCAATCATGGGAAACTGTGTCTTTAGATTTCATCTCTGCCTTACCAAAGTTCAAGGGATTTGAATCTATTATTGTGGTAGTGGATTGATTTTCGAAATATGCTACCTTTATACCTGCCCCTACTGACTGGACTGCAGAGGAAGCAGCACGACTATTTTTCAAGAATGTGGTGAAGTACTGGGGATTACCTAAGAGTATCATTAGTGATCGAGATCCACGCTTCACAGGACGACTATGGACAGAGCTGTTCAAACTCCTTAGATTGGAGTTTCATTTCTCAACAAGCTTCCATCCTCAATCTGATGGGCAGACTCAGAGAGTGAATGCCTTACTCGAGTATTACTTGAGGCATTGTGTAAGCGCTAATCAGAAGAATTGGATAAAACTCCTAGACATTGCTCAGTCTTCATACAATCTACAAAAGAGTGAGTCCACAGGGAAGAGTGCATTCGAGATTGTGACCAGATAACAACCGCTTACACCACACTCTCTTTCTTCTTCTTACTCAGGGAAGAGCCTTGTAGCGTATTATATGATTAAGTCATGGAAGAACAAGCAGATATCACTCATTCTTACCTCGACAAAGCTGCAAAGAGGATGAAGAAATGAGCAGATAAGAAGAGGAGGCATGCAAGCTATCAAATGGGAGACAGGGTAATGATTAAACTTCTTCGACAACAATTCAAAGCCTTTCGCAAGGTTCATAAGGTCTTAATCCGCAAATACGAAGGGCCATTTGAGATCATTGGACGTGTTGAGGAGGTTGCTTATAAAGTACAATTCCCTCCCTCAATGAAGATCCACCCGATCTTCCATGTGAGTATGCTTAAACCATATTATGAAGACCAAGATGAACCAAGTAGAGGTGACTCGAGTCGTGCTCTGCCTGTGGTGATTAGATCCTTTGATAAAGAAATTGAAGAGATCTTAGCTAATCGCGTCGTGTGACGAAGAAGAGTATCACCAAGTATCCAATACTTGATCAAGTAGAAAGGACTCCCGATAACCAAAGCTAGTTGGGAAGCTCGTGAAGACCTGTGGCAATTCCAATAACACCTAGAGCAATATCATGAACAGAACGCGATAAGGACGTCTGCACATTAAGTGGGGGGAGAATGTCACGGTAAATTTTAGAAGGTTAGATTTAACGGTAGTTGTATAATTTTTTGGAGTGTTTGAGAATGTTCTAGATGGTTTCGGAATACCTTAGAAAGTTCTAAAAGACTCTAGAAGATCATAGAGTATTCTAGAAAAGTTTTGATGTATATAAAAGTATGAAGAGTAGTATGGAATAATCTAAAAGTATTTAAAAAGTTGTGGCAGGATAGATATTTGTAATGAATATTCTGGATGATTAATCTAGACCATTGATTAGATTTAATCCTAACCATCCATTAAGAAGGTGGATGGCTATAAACTGATATGAGAGTTAGAGTTTGAGTGTATGAGTCATTTGTAACAAACACTTGAGTAATAAAGTGTTCTTTCTACTAAAGTTTTTCTTCTATTGTGTTCTTTTGTGTTCTTAGTTTTCTTGCTAAATATTGAGGGTTAGGCTGACTTGGTCTTAACTTAAGAGGTTGAGTAAATTTGAGTGCCGACAAAATAGCATTGGAGTGTGTCCAAAATCGTAACATAATGCTCCTTGGTTGAATCAGAACTTGGTTGAGCTTCAGTCTTAATAGCTCTCGAGGTATAATTACTCAATTAATTTTTTCTCTTTTCTAACTATTGTTTGATTAAAATATTAGTTTTCGTTTAGTTTCTTTCTGTAAAGAAAAAATATGCCTTGAATTTGAAATAAATTACATGGATAAATATATTGAGAAGATGTCCTAAACTGAATTATATTATATGTTTGTCCTGTTTTTAAATTTGATTTACACTAAAATATGTGTTGTGGTTGTTATTGATCAGTCGCTGATGAACTACAAAGAATGGTTTAGAGTTGATCTCAATAGTTGTTGATAGCAATGTCAGAAATTATTATAGATTCAGTTATTTTAATCTTTACTTTTTAGTTTCTTTGTATTTGTTTTTTCGTTTTTGGTTATTTTGTACTTCTTACTCTACCTTGTTGTATTGAGTTCCTTTACTTAAAAAAAAAAAAAAAAAACTTTTTTAACATCAAAAGTATCGGTAATAATTTTTTAGATGCTAATGAATCAATGGATGATTTTTAATGATTTTTTTCCTTTTGAATTTACAAGTTTATAAAAATGTAGATTTTTTGGAATTTGAACTAAAATACAAAATTTGAATTTCTATTCTTATTCATTTTAATTTTTTTATATTTTATTTGAATCTAAATGAGACTATATTTTATTTGAACTAAAATAACAAATGTGATGTATAAATAGTAAATCGAATCAATTAGATTTGATTTACATCTATATATTACATAAGTAGTAATTCGAATCAACTAGATTCCATACATTTACTTGTATTTAGTATACTAGTAGTAGACAGATATGTAACACAATTCAATTTAAGACATTTATATAATATTAATTATCAATCAATTTATTCATGTAATTTATCCTTAAATTTGCGCTAGATATTTGACAATATTTTTTAATTGATGTTGTATTATAGTGAAATATATTAAATTATTTAATATTTTTTATTATTATTTTATATTATGGTACCTTTTATTATGGTGCCTAAATTGTCTAACTTATTTTTAAAAATAAAAAATAAAATATTTAAAATTTATTAAATATTATTTATTTATCTTTTTTAATAAGATAAGCACAATCTCAAAAACACCATAGCATTCACCCGTATAAAATACTGATCAGTGATCACGAAAAAGGCAATGCTGAAGCTTGGCCCACAATCCAATGTTTGATATTAGTTTTAAATAATACTGAATCTTAGACGGTTAGACCTACCTAAAAAGCTAGGCTAATGAAATCTATCATATATGATTAGGATTTTGCTAAAAGGTGTTTTCAGAATATTGTTTAAGAAAATTAAAAGGGGAAATTAATTTCTTTAATATATTTAATTATATAATTGATAAAACTTGTTATTTATAATATTCTTTTTTAAGATTATAAGAAAAAAGAAAATTGGAGTTGATAGTTAAGGAGTGTGAGTGGAACCCAGGCATGTTAATAATGAATAAATAGTATTAGTTTTGCATAAACGAGGCAGAGCAGTGCAGTGCAGTCAAATAATTTCTCTGTACATTGACCAATGACTACTGTGTACTGTGACTGAGAAATTTCAAATTTGTGCCTAGTGGGTTCCCATATTCCTCTTACCATGCTATGCCTTTGCGTACTTTCCTTCTTACTTTGCTTAACATAGCCCCTTGCTTTCTATTATTGTTCTTATTATTAAAAAATAAATTAAAAATTAATTATATATAAATCTATGATGATTAATTTAATAACTCATATATATTTTAGATAAAAATACTAAATTGTATTTTTATTTTTTTTATTTATAGTATTTCTAAAGTGGTTAATTATATAGTTCATCTTTAACACAATTTTTTAAGATTTAAATTCATGTATTTACGAATGAAATTTAATTATCTTAAATTCAACCATGATTTTAGGAATGGCAAAATTTTTCGAGACGTAGGAATTTCTGCGGGGACTGCTCCGAATGGAGATTTGATTGTGGGGAATTTTTCCCGTGGGGATGGGGATGGGGGACAAAATTCCCCCGAAGTAGGCGCGGGGACCCGAGCGGGGATCCCCGCCCCGTCCCCGCTATTCCCCGAAATTTATGAATTTCTTGAATTATCCTTAATAGTTTATTTCTCATATATGTTTTTTAGACATTTCTCACACACACATATATATAGAAACCCAAAATTCCTAATCTTTATTTGCATAACCCTTCTTCAATTCAGAGATTCCTAAGGCAGTCCATACTTCATCCAACCTCTCTGCAGCCACCCCCTCGTCATCCTTCTCACCGCATCGTCACACCTCACTGTGCCATCACCCTTACCGCGTCGTAATTTCTTTTTACGGCGTTCCTTTTCATAACTCTGCCGTCGTGTCCATTCTCCTCTCTGTTGCCGCGTCTCCCACCTCGTCTACTACTTTGTCCTTTGCCTCGTCGTTGCGTCCCCATTGCGTTATTTCGAAAGAAGTCACCATCGTGTCATTTAGACTTTTTGTACAAAATCTTGCAGTTTTTGTATAAGATAGATACTTGCAGCTCTATTCATATGAAAATTAATAATTAGTTAGAACTATTATGTACATGGGGAATGGGGTCCCCGCGGGGAATGGGGATGGGGAGCAATATTTCCCACGGCAAGAAATGGGGCGGGAATGGGAGCAAATCTGAGGGCGAAGATGGGGAGCAGGGAGGCATCCCCCGCCCCTGTCCTGTCCCATTGACATCCCTACTTATTTTTTTATCTTTATTGTGTGTAATTCGATGGAATAGGTACATATTACTTTCTATGTTTAATATAAGATTTGAACTTAACTTTTTTTTATTAAGGTATTAGATAATAAATTACTAGACCACTCTTACACAATTAGGGGTGGAATAATATCAAGTTATATATGTGGAAATCAAATTAATGCTACATGAATAAGTTATCGCTTTTTAATATTGATATTAGATTTATAGTAGTGTTTTTTAATAATGTGTAAAATTTGATATATTTTTTATATAGAGATCACAAATTTGACTCTTTAATTTATAAAATTTAATTTTTTAAAATTGTTGAAACACAAAATCGATTCTTTAATTTGTGAACTTACACAAATCTAACTCTCTAATTTGTAAATTTTAATTTTTTAAAATTATTAAAATGCAAAACCAACCATCCAATTTGTAGACTTACACAAAATTAATTTCTCAATTTGTGAACTTGTATAAATCTAACTCTCCAATTTGTGAGTTTTAATTTTTTTAAACACAAATCAAATTCTCTAATTTATGAATACCTCCAAACTAAATTAAAATATGTCATTTCTCCATAACAAAAAATCACACAACAATAATTTTTATATAAAAAAAAAAACAGGCATAGGTTATTCCTATTCCTATTAATTTAACAGTACTATTCCATATGGTAGGTAGTGGTATAGTGATGATTATAATTAAATATGCAGAAACAAATAACTGAAAATTAGTTATCCCTGATGTTGGCTTTTTTTTGTCCAAGGCACGCATGATATAGAAGAGTTGATGGATACTAAATTACTAACAACACATGTATTATTGTAGTGTTAAAATATGAAAATTAGGATTTATATTTGGACTCACCTTAGCTTAATATAATATTCAATGTCAAGTTGGAACATGTAGGAAAAATTTTAAGTGTATTAAAAATATTGATGTTTCAGTTATTTTAACAGTTTTTTTTTGTGATTAATTATTTTAACAGTTGATTTCAATTAATATATATTACATATTTTTTATAATTCAGATTAACGATTAAGACAAGTGGAACACTTGTGTTTCAGAACATGTAAGAATGGTCGGACTATAATGCAGACTATAGATTTTTGTCCGAAATAATTTTTTTTTTTATATTTTTTCAGAAACCATTTTTAAACTTTAATTCTACAAATACGATTTTTTTTTATAGAGCAAGTTCGCCGTACCTTCGACAAACTCCCTTTAACTTTTTTGAAATCCGCATTTTTAATCCATTTTAATCCATTATCATCATCTCCAAATAGTATATAGATCTACAAACAGTATACATGAGTACATAAAAATATTTTTTTAATTATAAATTAAAAAAAATAAGCCATATTTAATAATGGCAACCATTATCATCATTTTTTCAAAATAAAATATGATTTATAATTAAAAAAAATCCTTGTTAAATATGGCTTATTCTGATGTACTTGTGTATTTTTATAGACGATGATAATGATTGTCATTGTTAAATATGACTTATTTTTTTAATTTATAATTAAAAAAATTTGAAAAAGCCATGGTAGTTGTTTGTGTATTTTTGTGTACTCCTGTGTAGAAGAATAGATGAAGAAATTTTATTGATTGTTGATTGATTGAAAATTGTATTGAAGTATATTGTAAACTATGAGGGTAAAACTAAATATATATAGAGCATTGTCCTATGAAAGATAAAAGCAAATAAAGACGAGATAAAAATAAGATAATAAAGACGAAAATTGTAATTGAATTTATGTATTCTGTTGGGCTGAATTTGTGGGCCACGAAACTTCTTTATTGTTGTCATGAGTTGAGGTGGAATAGTAATTTAATAATGGATTAAAATGGATTAAAAATGCGGATTTCAAAAAAGTTAAAGGGAGTTCGCCGAAGGTTAGGCGAACTCTATAATTTTTATAGAATTCGCGCGGGTGCGGCAAACTTGCTTTAAAAAAAAAGTTGTATTTGTATAATTAAAGTTTAAAAATAGTTTCTGCAAAAAAAAAAAAATTTTATTTCTGAAAAAAATTCGAATAAAACCTAATTTTAAACACTTGTAAATTTGTATTGAAAAGAAAAAAGAAAAAAGGTTTTCCGTTTGGATGGAAAAAGAAACCACTAGACATGACAAGCTTCTGGCTGGCCCTTTGCTCTGCCATCATCACATCAGCCTCATCATTATATTATTCGTTATCAAATCATATCTTATTATAATTTCATGTGATCATGATCATATACTAATCTACAGTTACTACACTCTCATCACATGGCTAACTGTTGTACATTTCAATCAAGCCAACTTATATTATATTATATTATTATTTTTTAATTTTAATACGTTAA
>NC_029787.2:131818270-131819776 GCF_000816755.2 Arachis ipaensis | reverse complement strand
AGAGATTTTATTTTATTTTATAAGAATATTTTTACAAAAATTTGGGGGATTGAATTATGAATGAGTGAGGGGGGGCGCGTTTATATATAGTGGTCAAAATTGTGCATCTCACAGTCACAGCAGAATCTTATTCATATTCTGAATTCTCATCACTCATCACTGTCACCATCACATTATATTCATATATGACACACAAAAGAATAAGAATAATAGTGTGGCCTTTACCCTCTCCAAATCAAAACATAATGAATTCTTCTTCTTCTTCTTCTTCTGCCACCGCCATTGCAGCAAACACACCCACCAAATCCATGAACAGCAGCTGCCATTGTTGCTGTGTGGTCACCAAGTTCATGAGGAAACTACTCGTCAAGAGCGTTAACAGGAGCAGAAGAAGAACAACAAGTAGACAGAGTTCATTCCAATGCCGCTATGATCCATTAAGCTACTCACTCAACTTCGAAGAACAAGATTATTATAAGTTCTCTGCTTTCTCTTCTCGCTTCCTCGCTAATCCATCATCATCATCATCATCAACTGCTACTACTATTTCTTCAACTCATCCACTCCCGTTAGAGAAATAACTCAGCTCTTTATTATTATTATTATTTTAAAGATAGTAGCGACAACGAAGAAATTATGCCATTTGAGTTATAACTCGTTGTGCTCGTCTCTAGATTATGATTAGTGCGGTAAAAAGAGGAGAGATATGGGTATGATCCAAAGATTTTCGTATTACTAAGTAGTTTTAGGGATCTAATGTATGTCTAAGGGCATGTTGCTTAACATATATTAATTAATTAAATGGCAAGTTGGTGTAATCTTAATTTGTTCTCTGCACTTGTGTGTATGGATACTGTGTTTCTAAGTAGAGGTCAATTTTTATTTAAAAAATGAATACAAGAAACATCGGTTTTTTTTCTAAAATAAAATAAAAAATTATTATTTTCTAAAATTTTATTTTTTAACTTTAAGTTTTTAAATATAATTTTTTTTAAAGTAAGATTTATAGAATTTGCCTAACTATCGGCAAACTTCACTTCAAATTTTTAAAAAATGGCTAACTCAAATTTTTAAACTTTACAATGAATAATGACAATCTCCAGAGTACATAGCAATACGTAAACAGAAATAAGTTATATTTTTATTGAAAAAATAATGATTTTTTTATTTATAATCGAAAAAAATCTTGTTAAATATGGCTTATTTTCATGCATATGTGTATTTCTGGAGACGATCATTGCCGCCAATAATATTGAAGAAGTCATACTTGTTGTCTATGTATTATTCTTGTGGACTTCTATGTACTGATGAAGTAAAATTCGCTGAGTTAAGCGAACCCTATAAAATTTATAGAGTTCGTCAGGTTTAGGCGAACTCTATAAAAAAATATAGAGTTCGCTGTGGCGAACTTGCCCTAAATAAAAAAAATATATTTAAAAAATTAAAATTAAAAAATAAAATTTTAGAAAATAATAATTTTTTTTATTTTATTTAAGTGAAAAATCT
>NC_029787.2:131816915-131817402 GCF_000816755.2 Arachis ipaensis | reverse complement strand
TTTATCAGTAAAGAATATTATATTAAACTTTTAAAAATTTACAAAAAAAAAAGTTTTAAGAAGGTCTCCGTGTATTACTGTATTTTTTAAAGTCTGCTAAACTTTCAAAACTAAAAACACAAACACATTTTTTTTTAAACACACATAGACTTATTCAAAATTTTTTATCAAACTAACTAAACCTATTTCAAATGCTGATTTATTTCTTCTTCCTCAGTTTTTCAACTGTATGTTTGAAATGTCCATAGATAATCAAAACCAAAAAACAATAGAGTATCTAGTAAGACCAAGACATAGAACCTCGTGTCGTGTGATACGCTAATTTAAACAAACTTGGCTGAGGGCTCAGTTAATTAACTAATAATTTTTTATTCTATTTTTGGTTGTTTGGAATAAACTCATATGCAAACGATAATGTTGGTCACCAGTGCCATTTAGATATATAATAATATTTGATAAACAACAAAAAATAAGCTAAATAATTTAA
>NC_029787.2:131811433-131816501 GCF_000816755.2 Arachis ipaensis | reverse complement strand
AATTAATTAATAAAATAAATTTTTATATACAGTAACTTTTGAGATTCACGCAATAATCTAATATAATCTTAAAAATTCTAATTTTACCATTATAATCTTAAGATAGAACTTCGAATTAGGGTGTGCATAACCCGATCCGGTTCGAAGATCTGGTCTGGCTCTAAACACTTTAGGGGCTATTTTAGTGTGATTTTATCGGATTTAGGGTCGGGTAAGGATCTCAAAAATAGACTCGGTCATTATTTCAGGTCGAGTTCGGGCCATGGCTCGGGTCACCCGAAGTCGGTCCGGTGGCCCGGTAATCATACACAATTAATATTTTGTATTATTAGTGATAGATGATAGCTATTCTTATGTGGAATTTAAGTATTGTAAACCTTAATATTTTGTGTTATTAGTTATTATAAGACTATAAATTAATGTTTTATGTTTAAAATACATAAGATTTTAGACTAATGTATAATATTGTGTTATTTATATTGATTTAAATATTTGGTGTTATTAGAGAATATTAGTATTGATTATGGTTATGCTTTAATTTTAGAGAAGAGTTGGTTCTTGTTATATTTTTCTAAGTGAATTTTACCATGTCAAATAATGGTTGGAGTCTTGGAAATTTGGATATTTTCACATGCTAGCTTATAAGAAGGTATCAAGGTAATGTAGTGTTAACGACCCGGTTTTCACTCGATTTTTACCCGGTATAATCGTGGCCCAAAAGTGTATAAGTTTTATCGGGTTTAGGGCCGAGTTCGAGTCTAATAAATAGGCCTGATATATATTTCAGGTCGAATCTAAATCACATCAAATCCGGCCCATGCACACCCCTACTTCAAACATCATAACACAGTACTATATGGCATCACTTTGTTATGATAGAATGTACCAAAACGTTGTCGTTTTGTTTTGTAGTCCAATTTTGGCAAAAACGACCCTATCAAAGGAAATTAAACATGTAAAACGGTTTTCAATTAAACATAAACACTTCATTCGTCTTTTCTATTTTCACCCTCTTTTCTTTCGTCTTCTCTTGATAAATGGTGCTATTATAGGATTCTCTTGGTGGGGTTAAAAGCTTTGTGATAGCTTACTTAGAACTTATATAATTATTCGTGTCTCTTTTATTATAAGGTTGATGTCCAAAAACCAATATGATGTCTGAAATTCTATGAAAACTACAATGATAAAATTGAGATATCAAATACTACATTAGATAATCGCATGAATCTCATAAATTATTTTAAAAATGTACTCTAATTAATATTATTCGGTATTTAAACGTTTGGTATAGTATTTGGAAGTTGAATTCAATAATCGTCTATGAACCGTAGATGCTGAGGTGAAATAAAAATATTTTGAATAAAGTATTATAATTAGACAATGTGAATATGATATGTAACACGTTATTTTTTTGAATTAAAAATAATTAAACTAAGAATTTAAATTAACATGGTAGAAGCAATGGAAATAAAATGAATCGATCTCGTCACAGAGAAAGTTGCCACTTACCACCGTCCAGCATAGTGATGCGTTATTCTAGGTTGAATGTGTGCGCGGTATATACATAAAGAAATATCATTAACGTGACTAAAGTTAATTTTATACTTTACATTTTTAAAAACCGAGGGGGTGTATATGTGAGAAATAGAGGAAGCTGCTTCTTGAATAGTGAGAAGCCATGTGCATGTCAACTCCTTTCTCCAAGCCTATATATATTATATATTGTATTTTGAGACCAAATTCCGCAAATAATGCTCACAAAATCAACCCCCAAACACACATGGTTTAGGTTTAACTAGTATAATACAGCTGTTAAGTTCTTTTATCTGTAATATAATATAGGTCCTATAACTAACGGTCAACAACTCTATTATAACACACCAAACATTATATTGTACACATATGCTTTCATTAATTAGGTAATATATATAATTGTCATAAAGAATTTGTGTCTATAGTCAATTTTGGAGTGAATATATCTATCTAATGATTCCATGCTAACAGACACACACATAGGTGACAACAAAATCCAAAAGCATCCAAATTAATTATTTTGTTCACCAATTTTAGTTTTGGAGCACATGAAATAGTTTTCCACTTTTCCTAGTCATAGTCCTTGATTTTGTTTTAGTTTGTGGGTTAAGGTATGTTTGGGAGGATGGATTATATATTCGTATCTGAATTTTTCATAGTTAAAAATAATTACTTACTTTAATTTATCACATTATTATAGGATAAAACGTGGTCTTATTTTTACTTAAAATATTTATACTTTTTGAAACCATTTTTTTAAGTAAGTAAAGAATAAAATTGTTAAAAAAAGTATTATTGATAATTATGGTAAATGTTTTCCTAAACAAGTTAATTATTAGATATATAATTCCCTTATTCCGTAGATGTAGGATGTAGGTTATTTTTGATAAGGAAAAGTCTAGGGACCAACAATATTTTGTGTTTTGTGGTCAGCACTTAACCATCAAAAGAAAAGTGAATGATCTCCCACCATTGAATGTAATCTCACACCATTAAAAATACTATTGATGGCCAATTGATAGTTACAAAACATAAAAGTTACTGGCCTCCTAGCACTCCTCTTTTGATAATATGAAAATATTATTGGTATTTTTGTTAGAAATGGGGGTATTTGGTGTATAATTTAGTGGACGTGTCAGTTTGGACAGCTACAACACGTGGAGGGCATGCTGACTCAGTACGTGAGCGCGTGTTGTCTCAACACGTAGGGGGCGTGCTACTTACGTGTCGCACTCTAATTTATTGGCGATGCAACACGTGGTCTGCGTGTTGAGTGCTCTTACTATATAAGGCAAAATTTGGTATCATTTCATTGCGAATAGGAGAGTTGATTGAGTGTGTTTCTGGTGTAATGGAGGGTACCGCAAATTTAGGGGTGTATCACAACTGTGAGATTATACGAAATACTCATGAGGGATTGAGCTTTGCGTGTGAGAATCCGTTTTTGTTTGTGGTTTCATGCACCATGACGTTTATAGAGCTTTAGAACGGTATCTGTCAAAGCATGGAGAACAATATATTGAGGAGAGTGAACAATATTCTGTACCGGAATTCTGTTATAGTATTTGGTGATCTAATACAGTTTGATATTATGTTGATCATTGACAAAGCAAGTATGCAGAATATGTTTCATATTAACCGGCAAACTCAGGTGTGACAACCAAAGACCGAGTTGTATGTTGAGTTTGAAAATATAGAGGAAGATAGGATTCAACTTGATTAAGATATTGAAGATGATAGAGCTGAAGTGTACGAATGAATGAACAGTAATAGCGAAAAGAACTTCGAAGCTACTTATAAAGCCAGCGACGAAGATGAGGATGGCGATGTGGGAGGTGAGGCAGCGGTGAAAAATGTAGTGGTTCCTCCCGTAGTCAGCCAACCGATGAACGTTCCACCTTTTATGCGTAGCTTGGATCTTAACACGATGCATGTACTGGAATTTCCCGAATATGCAAACATAGGTACGTGAGTAGTGAATAATACGTTTTTCTTAATTTATATTTTGGATGAATCAATGATTGACTATTTTTTTTTTTGTGTAGATGCTGCTGATCCTGAGGATGGGAGTTCAGGATCGGAATAGAATATAGTTCTAGAAAGTCAATGTCGCAGCAATTAGAAGTTACACTACCTCTAGAACGGTCGACTACAATGTTTATGAGTCTGAGCCACAGACGTTTTATGCAAAATGCAAGACGTATGATCGTGGGTGCGACTGACTTATCCGAGCCAGATTTATACGAAAAAAAGGTTATTGGGAGATACGGAGATACAATAATAGACACACATGCACCATGAGAACGGTTTTACATGATCATTTTAAGTTGGACTCGGACACAGTTGTTGAGGCTATAAGGCCATTGGTTGAGACCGACCCGTCCATGAAGGTGAAATCTATAATTGCGGAAGTCCAGTCAAGGTTCAACTACACCATCAGTTACTGAAAGGCTTGGTTAGCAAAGGAGAAATCCATAGCCAAAATCTTTAGTGGGTGGGAAGATTCTTACCAAATTTTGCCGTGGTAGTTCTCGGTCATGGTTCAGAAGATGCCTGGCTCAATTGTCCAAATAGAAACACGACCTCTGTATAACAGGAATAAGGAGACAAACGGTGTTAGGATACTTCACCGCGTATTTTAGAGTTTTAATCCATGCATTAGAGCGTTCAAACACTGCAAGCCTCTGGTTCAGGTTGACAGCACACACCTTTAAGAAAAATACAAAGGTGCACTTTTGGTTGCTGTTACATAAGATGGGAACCAGAATATTGTGCCTACCGCTTTTGCCCTCGTGGAGGGGGAGACCGCTGATGTGTGATACTTTTTCCTCAGTAATTTACGAAGGCATGTTGTTAAAAGAGACATGGTGGATATAATCTCAGATCGACATGAGTCCATCCGGGCAGCAGTAAATCGTTCCGGAGGTGATTGGCAACCTCCAAAAATATGGTGAAAAATATTAGGCACATCAGTAGTAACTTTTTAATGGCATTCAAAATCCTACACTTGCAAAAACTTGTCAATATAGGATATTTAAGGACGGTGGAGGAGTATAACATCAACTATAAGAGGTTGCAAGAGCGACGCGAGTCATATGCCCGGTGGTACGATGTCATTGGAGTTAGGAACTAGGTATTAGCATTTGACGAAAGACATCAATTGGGCCACATGATGACGAACCATAATTAAAATTTGATACAATAAACTTATAAAACATTAATTAAAAATTACATTAACTTAAATCTAAAATGATAATTACACAACTTAATTTCTAAACCCAAGCAGACCCCGTCAACCAGAGGCCATATCTACCCAAGTCCGGGCTCACCGATTTCAAAAAATTGGCACTAGGACTACCAGGACATAAAAGTCCTTGTAACCACCAGGCTAAGATATTCTTTAGTAACATATGTGCCTTTTTAAAAATATATTATAACTTATTAGACATATCCTAATTAATAACTTCATCTTATTAACTCTTTTTAGTCAAGCAAAATTTAAAATCTCTTTATCCTTTTGTCTTTTTATTCTGAT
>NC_029787.2:131803007-131810802 GCF_000816755.2 Arachis ipaensis | reverse complement strand
TGAATCATTCAAATCTTAAAATAAGTTAATTTAATATAAAAAATTTATTATAAAAAAATAATTTTTATATAATTATTTAATTATGACTGGATCAACCGGTTCAACCTGTAACCTAACGGTTGAACTAGTGATCTGGTGATCCAGTAGTCTGACGACCGGGTTAGTTACCGGTTCGATTCTGATAACTATGCTGTGACGGAGGTGCTGGTAACTGAGGAACTTGCTCCGACAATCTCAGCAATACTCCGAACGAACCACGTACCAATCATGGTACTCAGCCGACGGTCTAAAGTCCCAAGTCGAAAGTGGGTGCAGATCTCGCAACCGAGTGTTGCGGCGATTGCCTCATTCCTCTATCCATGCCACATGTAAAACTTTTCAATCTTGAAGTTACACTCCGCGAAGAGTGATGCAATGCTCTTTCGGTCTAATGACTTTCACTAGCTCTGGGGTGGGTTGTGCAAATCCAAACTGATATATCACTCAGTTCGTAGGGTGCCACTCAACACACTTGAACGACAATAACAGAACAACGGTGTTACACACCTCAATGTATCCATGTAGCTCGTCGGGTATGATCAATCCTTTATACAGCTGCCAGACAAATTGCAATATATTATTAGAAAATTAGAAACTTAATATTTATGTTGGATATTAACACACACAAAGCAAAAACATTAACCTCATCCATGTAGTCTATTTTCTGCCTAAATATCGCTGTGGTCTTTGATAACCATGCTGTGGATCGTGAGGAATGACTCCACCTGCAACACATAACATTGAAAAAATTAAAAAATGTGTCGTCAATCAAATATGCATCGTCAATAGAATACACAACTAAAATAGGAACTGTTACCTCCGAGCAACTTGTATGTTAGCCGCTGAAAGGTGCTGTCTCGGAACGGGCGCAATACACGACATTCGCTCCCATGTCCAAACAAACAAAAGATTAAGAGGGCCATCTATCTCCTTGCAATCATACCATGATTCATGACACAATGCACTGTAAAGATGCACGAGACATGGTGCCCCCAACTGTAGTGTGGATCCGCTGAAAATCGTGGAGTAACGGTAGATACTTCGGGTGGGCATAGACCGTCGACTTATCCATGAATAGGGTCAAATCCAACAAACAGAAAATCTAGCATCTTACGTATTTCTGAATAGATTCCAAAGTGTCCAACGGCTTTGCGTCTCTGATATGGCGAACCCATTCCAACTTTATATAAGATTTGGAGGAACTATTCACAGATTCGCTGCTGAAAAATCGCGATGCTCTGGCTCTGCAAGAGGTCATGACTGCTATCTGTTCAGTCGCTCACAACCTCTCCATCAATTGGTAAGCCAAATATATGAGCCACGTCCTCCAATGTAAAGGTAACCTTACCCACCGGCAAAACAAAGGTGTGAGTCTCTAGCCTCCACCTTTCCACAAGAGCAGATAGTACGGGGTAATATCCTCTTATCACCCCAATTCTCAAAACATAGTAGAATCTTGTTACTCGTAAGGCGTCTTTTACCATCGAATTCCACGTCTCCGTTGGATCAAGTTTACGAACCATAAAATTCCTGTTGGGTTAGTATAACAAAAATATATTTATTCGTTAAATATACATATTAGTTTAAATGAACGAAGATTATAACAAATAATTATTTATTAATTATTAATTTTTTTTCAAAAAACTACTAATCTCTTCTTCTTTGCCGCTGCAGAACTCCCCTCTGAAAATCTCTCTCTTCTCCCACTTTGAATTTTCACTCAATGCAACAAAGGGGAGGGTTGAGCTTAATTTAGAGAGCTTCAAGTTTGCGTTATTTGTTCTCGGAGATAGGAGTTGTCCCCTGTATGCAGACACAAGTCTAACATGTCCTCTCAATGTTGAAAAATTTTTGTAACTCTTCAAAAACGTGCAGTGAATCTCTATGAAAGTTGGTTGGAATCTCTATCTGCTGCAGTTAGCCGCTCCTACGTGTTGCTTGGGAGTTGTCTGCGTAAATCTTTGCAAAAACTGGTTGAAATCTTTGCCGCATGTCATGGCTTTGGACACATTCCAACACTACCGTGCCGGCACTCGAACTTACTCAACCTTTTGAGCTAAGACCAAGTCAGCCTAACCCTTAATACTTAGCAAGAAAGCTAAGAATACAAGAGAACACAAGAGAAAGGAAACTTTGGTGGAAGAACACTTTATTCCTCAAGTGTTTGTTACAAATGATTCACACACACACAAAAACTAACTCTAACTCTCACCCCTATTTATAACCATCCACTTCCTCAATGGATGGTTATGATTAAATCTAATCAACGATTCAGATTAATTATCCAGAACCTTCTTTACAAATATTTATCCTACCACAACTCTCTAAATATTTCTAAATTATTCCATATCACTCTTTATACTTCTATATATATCTACACTATTCTAAAATACTCTATGACCTTCCAGAGTCTTCTAGAACTTTCTAGGGTATTCCGAAACCTTCTAGAACTTTCTAGTAGCATTCTCAAATACTCCAAAAAATTATACAAATACTGTTAAATTTAACCTTTGAAAATTTACCGTGACACGTGTTGCTCAGGAGCTTTCACGTTTCCGATGAACTTCTGATAAACACTAAGGGCGCTATGCTACATGTTTCTTGCGTATTTAGTTCATCCACAAATGTATAAAATATCTTAATTGTTAACATCGGACAAGTACATCAATTTACTATCTATATGAAAAATAGGGCAAAAAACCATAATAAGCCACTGCCAGGCCGAATTTACGTATATAAGCCAAAATCAAAATCGTTTCAGTAATGAGCCAAAGCATATATTTATATAAATCGAACCAGTGTGGTTCGAACTGCATTCAGTAATAATTCGAACCAAAGCAGTTCGAATTACAAATATAGAGATCTAACTAAATCGAACCAGGGTGGTTCGAACTAGCAACGCACGTAATTCGAACCAAGCTGGTTCGAATTATGGAGAGAGAAGCTGCACCAAATAATTCGAACCATAGTGGTTCGAATTATAGAGAGAGAAGCTGCACCAAGTAATTCGAACCAGGCTGGTTCGAATTAGTGGGAGATAGAGCAGTATATATATGGTTGTAAACGTGAGTTGCTCTCATTAGAGGGTGTAAGATGGCTAGTGAGGAGAGTTTTGTTGTTTTGGTTCATCACAGAGGATCCATTAAGAGGAAAACTCGTTCCGGTGTGAAGTTCACAGATAAGGATCCTCTCTGTATTGTCGTGAGTCCTACGACGAGCTATGATGACCTTGTTAGATCTGTGCTGATGAAGCTTGGTCTGGAAGGTGCAAAGCGGGTTAAGAAGTTTTTCTATCGCATTCCAATCACGGTCCACCAGGATACCGTGAAGTATGATTGTTTCACGATTGGTAGTGATGAGGACTTGCAAGTCATGTTTCTTTGTCGGCGGCAGTTTCCGGAGGTGAGAACACCAGAATTATTGGCAAAGCTGGTTGATGTGGTATCCAGCTCAGGGGGTTCAAACCGGAATACCACCACTTTAGCCACGGCAGCCGGTTCTAGTTCTAGGCCTGCCGTTGCTTCTTCTTCCGTCCCTGTGTACGAGCCAGCAGTCCAACCTGTCGCCTCCCCGTCTTTTGCTGTTGATCTGAATGACAGCGTAGGCAACGAGGTAGGATCATTTGATATTCTGCCGAACGCTTTACAAGGCGTTGCACCGCTTGGCGTTGGAGACGGATTGTTGGGTGATGTAGAAGATGATGACGTCGAACTGGATATGATTGATGATGACAGCGGCGATGATATCGGAGCGAGTGAGCCTGCACTGGCGGTAGGTGGTTCTAGCTCTGGCACACAGCAGTATCCACCACATTTTTCCTCTTTGGACTTGGATGCCATGAGGCAGGAGGGGGTTTCTGGGCACTCTGTTGGATTCGGAGCTAGAGATGCGGAAGGGACTGTTGGTCTGACAGAGTTCCAGGTTGGTCAGCAATTTCAGGATAAAGATGATGCCCTGTTGAGTGTGAAGACTTACAGCATCCGGCGAGGGGTACAGTACAAGGTAGTGGAGTCTGATTATTGCCGGTATATGGGCAAGTGTTCTGAGTTTGGGAATGGGTGCACATGGTTGATTCGACTGAGTCTCCGGCAGTGCAAGGGCATTTGGGAGGTCAAACGGTACAATGGACCTCACGCTTGCCTTGCCACCTCCATCTCGAGTGACCACAGGAGTTTGGATTATCATGGACCACCGCATTGTTAGAACCAGCTTCATAACCAATGACAAACATAACCAACACGATAAATCATCAACAAAACATCATACTAAATCAAACCGCATAAAAATCCATGAACGAAAACCACATGCAAAACAACTACCATAGACCACACAACTAAACCACTAACATAAAACAGCTTAACTAGAACCACTAACATAAAACAGCTTAACTAAAACAACTAACACAAACCACTAACATAAAACAACTAACACAAACCACTAACATAAAACAACTAACATAAACCACCAACATAAAAAAACCAACATAAACCACTAACATGAAGCAGCTAACATAAAACAACTAAACCATCCCACTAACATAAAACAACTAACATAAACCACCAACTAAACCACCAACCTAAAACAACCAACACAAAACAACCAACACCTACCACTAACGTAAAACAGCTAGCATTAAACAACTAACGTAAAACACTAACATAAACCACCAACAGAAACCAACTAAATAAACCACCAACTAAACCACCATCTAACCCGCATCCTAAACCTCTCAACTAAACCACCAGCAATACCACTACGCTTTATCGCTAACATAAACCGCCACTAAAACCAAAGGCAAAACCACTAAGTCACATATACCGCTAGCACGAAGTTATTTCTGTACTAACCTTGTCGTTGATGACCCCGGCTATATGAGCAACTCCGTCCAAGCGATATAACCGTGCCGGATCGTCCCCCATCAGCAGAGTATTCCGTTCAGGTCTTCGTCGGAGAGAATCTGGATCGTTTTCTCTGGGATTTGGTGGGGTAGGAGAAATGAAGAATGGTTCGAATGAGGCTGATTCGAACTCCTTATATAGCCGAATCTTGAGTAATTCGAACCAGGGTGGTTCGAATTACTATTGGAGCCACGAGAAGGGTAATTCGAACCAGGTTGGTTCGAATTACATGGTTAGCTATGGTTGGTATAATTCGAACTTGCCTGGTTCGAATTATGTGCAATTTGAGTTCGAACCAGATCGGTTCGAATTACGTTCAACTTTTTCTCCTCCTAATTCGAACTAAGTTGGTTCGATTTACTAACGAATGTAGTTCGAACCATGCTGGTTCGAATTACATTAAAATAGGCCTTGGCTCATTGCTGAAACGATTTTGTTTTTGACTTATTTACGTAATGCGAAACTTGCCTTGGCTTATTAGGGTTTTTTGCCCTGAAAAATAAATTCTATAAAATGTATGTAAATTGCAACCAATGTATTTTTTTATTATTTTATTTTAGAAAAAAATAAAATATATTTTTTATTTTTAATATTTAAAAATAACATAAAATGTTGTATTTTGGATACACCAAAAATTGTTTTTATGGTTTTATAAGGTTAAATGTGTGATTCTGAAAGAGGAAACTCAAGAAGGAGAGGAATAATAGTTGAACTGTTGAAGTGACCAGAAAGGTTTAAAAGCACAAAACCGCGTCTGCGTGGTCACTCAGTTATTCAGATCCATCTATCTATATCTATCAGCACGCTTCCCACTAAAGAAACCACTTTATAACACAGTTTTCATTGGAAAAGCCATATATATAGTTCATATCAAGCGACTTAGTATAAAATAAAATAAACCAACAATAATAGGTACTTATGTTCACCACTATGTGGTTCTACATGATCTAATGCGCAATTTCTTCTTGCGGTTAAATTATGTCGCACCAAAAATGTATTTAAGGAGCACCAATGGTCCACCATGTTTTGACCAAAAAAAACTTTTTGCAACCAATGAGGTCACACTCGTATTGTAGTGACTAAATTTAATTAAGAGTAAAAGACAAATTCGTCTCTGACTTTTTTTCTGCGGACATTTTCGTCCCCGAGGATTGGAAAATACATTCATGTCCCTGACCTTTCTAAAATGCGGACAAATTTACCCCTCCGTTAAAGTGACTCCGTTGGGCTCAACGGAAAACGCTGACGTGGCTCCCGTGGCGCTGACCTAGCCATTACGGGAGCACACATGGCATGTAACTTTTTAAAACAGGACATATTAGTCTTCTCACACCAAAACGTGTAGCTTTTCAAAACAGGACATATTAGTCCTCCCACCCCAAAATGATGTCGTTTCAAAACAGGACATATTTCCACTGACTCCCTCTTCCACCACCACCTACGCTGCCCCTCCTCTCCTTGCCCTATCCCCATCCCTTTCCACTCCCTCGCTTACCCTAACACACTCTACTCCCCTCTCCATGCGCACCCTCCACACCACACTCAACAACAAAGACAAAGATTCAAAAAAGAAGAAGAAGAAGAATGTGTTGCTTTTCTTTTTTTCTCTTTCTTTCTTTTTTGAAAATCAGTGTGAATGACCCATCAAAATTTCACACATTGAAATGCTTATTTGATTTCAAAGCTTGATTCTTTTCATCGTTTCCCAATCTGAGTTCCGCTCTGTTCCTTAAAACATCACCAAATTATTCTTTTTTATATTGAAAACTGGTGCACGAAATTGTGATGTCCAGGCTCAAACTATTCCTGGCACGTGAGCAACTTGGTGCTCTGATCTCAATACATAGTTGTCACAACTTCGATACAACTAACCAGCAAGTGCACTGGGTCGTCCAAGTAATACCTTACGTGAGTAAGGGTCGAATCCCACGGTTCCATGAGTGGGCTCTCTTGCTTGCCCCATCTTTTTCTTAGTGATGGGCTTGTTCTCTTTGATGAGGATATCTCCCTCTATGTCAATCCCAGCCGAATTGCATAGGTGGCAGATGAGGTGAGGAAAGGCTAACCTTGCCATGGTGGAGGACTTGTCAGCCACCTTGTAGAGAATATTGCTCGCCATCGAGCAATAAACAAAAGAATAGAAGAAGAAGAAGGAGAAATATGGAGAGGGAGAGGGAGATGTGGTTTCGGCCAAGAGGAGTGTAGAGGGGTGTGTTGTGTGAATTTGATGAAGAATGGAGGTCTTTATATAGGGAAGGGAGGGGGGTTTAAGGTTCGGCCATATGGGTGGGTTTGGGTGGAAAATTGGTTTTGAATTTTGAAGGTAGGTGGAGTTTATGAGGTAGGTTTATGGGGAAGAGTGGATGGGTGTGAGTGGTGAAGAGGGGATAGGGTGTGATTTTTCTTCTGCTGTTTTTGATTCCGTTTTCAATTTTTCTATTTATTTTGTGACTCCACATGATCATGAACCTAAGAAAAATAATAAAAATAAGAATTAGATAAACATTGGGTTGCCTCCCAACAGCGCTTCTTTAATGTCAATAGCTTGACAGTGGGCTCTCATGGAGCCTCACAGATGTGCAGAGCTTTGTTGAGACTCTCCAACACCAAACTTAGAGTTTGGATATGGGAGATCAACACCAAACTTAGAGTTTGGTTGTGGCCTCCCAACACCAAACTTAGAGTTTGACTGTGGGGGCCCTGGTTGACTCTGCTTTGAGAGAAGCTTTTTCTGCTTCCTCTCCATGGTTGCAGAGGGAGATCCTTGAGTTTTAAATACAAGGGAGTCCTCATTCCATTGAAGGACTATTTCACCTCTGTCAACATCAATCACAGCTCTTGCTGTGGCCAAGAAAGGT
>NC_029787.2:131775876-131802968 GCF_000816755.2 Arachis ipaensis | reverse complement strand
ATTCCAGGAATCTTGCATTCTTAGTCTAAAGCTTCAGTCCAGGAATTAGACATGGCTCACTAGCCAGCCAAGCTTTCAAAGAAAGCTCCAGTCCAAAACACTAGACATGGCCAATGGCCAGCCAAGCTTCAGCAGATGATCATGGATCAGCAGCAGCTGGATGAGCAACAACTAAATTGCTCTTGATAACAAATTGCAAGCCTCAGTCCAAATGAATTTAGACATGGCTTTACAGCCAGCGAGGCTTCAACATGCTTCATGAAACACTAGAATTCATTCTTAAAAATTCTGAAGCCATATAATAATTTATTTTTGAAAACATTTTTGAAAAGAAAACGAAAAGAAAGTTACCCAATCTGAGCAACAAGATGAGCCGTCAGTTGTCCAAACTCAAACAATCCGCATCAGCAGTCCTTTTTCAACCTCTGAATCTGATTTTTGCTCAAGTCCCTCAATTTCAGCCAGAAAATACCTGAAATCACAGAAAAACACACAAACTCATAGTAAAGTCCAGAAATGTGAATTTATCATAAAAACTAATGAAAACATCCCTAAAAGTAACTAGATCCTACTAAAAACATACTAAAAACAGTGTCAAAAAGTGTATAAATTATCCGCTCATCAAAAACCAAAGCCATCGCCATGGGAAGAGGCAGAGGAGTTGCGGCTCTGAAACCCACGGCGGAGGTAAACGAATTAGGGCCGATGCCAGTATTGAAGGAAGTTAGATACCGCGGCGCGAGGAAGAGACCGTGGGGAAGATTCGCCGCCGAAATCAGAGACTCGTTGAAGAAAGCAAGGGTTTGGCTCGGAACCTTCGATTCCGCCGAGGACGCCGCCGCAAGAACACTCTGGGGACCAAAAGCCAAGACCAATTTTTCTCGCCGCTCAGGATCCAGCCCTCGATGTAGAACTGCAGCTTCGCCAGCGCCACTTGCTGCGATGGGAGATTCAACCCCTCCGCTGCTGCTCCGCCATCCTGGATGGCAACTTCCTCCTCGAGCAAAGCCGTTTCCTTCATATGCATTTTTTTGTAAGTGGCTGATTCTTCATAAATTACACAATCTGGACTGGTTGAATGGTGAACTGAGCCTGTGAAATTGAATTTGTGCTCTGTTAGTGAATATGTCGCTGAATTGCTCTGTTATTCATCTGAAATCTGGAATATTGGTTGAAAATGCAAAAGGGGATTAAAGTTTGTTTGGAGGGGTGAGGGAGAAACGGCGACGTTTGGGTTCCTGGGACTAATACGTCCTCTTTTCAAAATTCCATCCTACGTGGCATTCCGTAACGGCCAGGTCAGCGCCACGAGAGTCATGTCACCGTTTTTCGTCAGGCCAAACGGAGCGACTCTAACAGAAGGGTAAATATGTCCACTTTTTCGGAGGGTTAGGGACATGAATGTATTTTCCAATCATCGGAGACGAAAATGTCCGCAAAAAAAAAAGGTCAGGGCCGGATTTATCCTTTACTCTTTAATTAAATTCTCAAAATGGTTTTTCAGATTTATACAGTACATTAATTAGCCTTTAAAATTATAATTACACTATTTTAGATTCTAAAATTATGTTCTAAACTACATACTGGCGTTTTACGTTAATTCGGCGTGAGTTAACAACCGACTTGCTGATGTGGTACATTTACTGCCACATAGGATGAGCGGGACGACGTCATTTTACGGCTGAAGCGTTTTGAAATTAAAACGTCGCCGTTTCGGTCTTAATGGAATGAAATAGTTGCTTGGGTGAAGGGTTGATCATTCACTACATTTTCTTCCTATTTTCTCTCTGACATCAACGCTTCGTCACCTCCATAGCCAGAGACAATGGCGATAGATTAGGCCAGCACTGCTTCGTCATCAATTTCTTCCGTTTCTTTGCGCGAAAGTTGAAGGAAGTCTCCTGGAGAGCTATTGAAGCAAAGGGCGGGAAGCTATTTAAGCTATCTTCAAGGTCAATTTTTTTTAGGCTCATTTATCATTCTTCCATGATTGTTTAAGTTACTCTTTTCGTTTGCATTTATAATTTTTTGGGAATAATATATTGTTGAGTTTTTGTTGTTCATAATTTCATATGTTCGAACGAGGTTTGAATGCTCTGTTTTTGTTGAATAAAACAGGAGCTATTTATGATGGTGTAGTGTGTTTATTTTTTTTGTTAGTTTCATGTATTTTAAGTTTTTTCTTGTTTTGTTATGATGCATATGGATGTAGTTTTATATATAATGTTTTATCATGAAAATTTTTTGAAAAGAGTAAGGATGGAAGGTTGGCTTATTCTCCTGACAAGCACTGTTTAGATGAGGTTGATGTGGACATGTTGGATGTGTTCTATTTGAGAAACTACGTCAATGAGTTAGGTTATGATAAAGTGAAGGAAGTGTGGTGGCTTGTGCTAGGAAGGAGTCTGGGAGTGGGGTTGAGACGTTTAAACTTTGATAATGTGTTAAGAGAGATGTATTTTTTTGGTGAAAAAAATGATGGTATTATTAATGTGTACATTGAACATAAAATTTTATCACATGAGATATTAGAAGGGCAGGAGGTTATGGTGTACCTTGATGACCGAATAAGCGATTTTGGAAAGTAAACAAAGTCAAATACTACCACTGTCCAAAATTCTTCTCTCAAAACTACTGAGAAGCCTCCTCCATTGAGTGTGAGCAAAGCAACTGATGATCCTAACCCTACAGTGACTAATACTCCTCAAGCTAAAGAAATAATGCTAAGGCCTATCAATTTTAATTCGAAACTGAAGCTTAAGTCTAAATTATAAAATCTCAAATTTTTGAAAATTAAAATATAAGTTATTTGAGATTTTGAACCTTATTTTAGGAAGGATAAAAAAAAATTAAAACAAAAATTCAGACACTTATCTTAAATGTTTTGGCTCAAGATGGGGCTAATCACACCAAAAACCACAAACGGACTCATGTTGGGCTCAAACCCAAAGTTTATAACCCTCATAACTTAACAATTCAGCACATATTCCCCCAAAAGTGAGAGAAAGACCAACAAAGAGGAGAAGAAGAGTGTCATAGCCTCCTTTTTTGTCACCATTCACACCAATATTTAAATCCACATAACTTTCAATCTGTAGTTCCAATTGACGACATGTTTACGGCTATGCGTTCGTCTCGACTTCCTCTTCGATTTCATTTAGCTATTGTGGTAAGAAACTTCGAAATCTTTGTCCTATTTTCTGTTTCTATTCTAAAAACACGTTTTGGTTAGTTTAAAGTTGAGATTTTGTGATTTTAATGTTTATATTAGGGAAAGCTTAACCTTGAATTCTAGCGAGGTTTTGACCAAGATTTTACAAAAAAAGGTAAAAGAACTATTTTCTCTCATTTTTCCCAATAAATGAACGAAAACCTTAGGGTAAGTGATGAAAAATTTGACATAATTAGTGTTGCTTGAGTGCTTGGATTGATTTGGTGCAGAATTGAACGCTTAGTTTGGCATGTGGAGCTTTAGTTGAGGCTTGGATTGGATTGTAAACGAAATTCAAAGGTTAGAAACTATCGTCAGCAAAGTAGGAGTTTTTCTTAAAACTATTTTATTACCAAAAATTGTTATAAATCGATATCAATATGAAAATTATATTTTTGGGTGATCAAGTGAGTCTCGTAAATTTGTATATTTGATTGTTGTAGTGATTAATTGATTGAATGGTAGCTTGAATTACGCTATGAATATATGTATATGTATGTGGGCATAATTATAATGGTGTGGTTTAATTGCCTATTATGATTATTGATGTGAGAGTTTGGGACTAAGACTATTTATGATAAGTGCATAAGTGCCATGTGGCTAATTGTAGTTGAGATAATGAGTTTGAATTGATAATTGATGAGTTATGATTGTTGTTGTGAATGTGCATTTTGATGGTTTATGCTATATGAGAGGGAATTGGGTTAATTGAGCTTGAATGATTAGAAGGTGATTGAGTATTGATAAATGTGTGTTGATAGTATTTAGTGATGGGTTGTGGTAGTTTGGAATAAAGTAAATTAGTGAATTTGGTTAAAATGACATTATGCAGATTTTGGTAAAGATGAGCCTTTGACCAATTTTGACGGGAAATAACTTGGCACTTGGAGTTTGAAATTTGATGAAACTTGTCTTGAATTAAAGATAATAATGAGAGCTTTAAAACGATATAAGAATGGATAAAAATAAAATTTTGTAGCAAAAATTATTGATATTTGAAAAGGAGGTGAAAACTAAATTATGCAGAGTCGTATTTTTTAGGATAACTGAATCTTGTACATACATATTGGTCCGTAAAGTTAGCATGTGGTACACAGGATAGAGTTTTTTGAAAGTTTGACAAGGAAGGGATATTTTCAACTAACTCTTTTGTGCAGGAGATGCAGGCTGAAACACTTCCGGAGGAGATTTCCAGCTACATTTTTACCAAAACAGTATGGAAAGGCTTGGTTCCGTCACGAGTGGAGTTATTTGTCTGGTTTGTTTTGATAAGCAGGGTGAATACCAAAGAACGGTTGCTTAGGCTAAGAATTATTAGCCAGGGTGATCACATGTGTGTATTGTGTAATAAAGATGTTGAACATATCTATCACTTGTTTCTTGGTTGCGAAATTACTTGGCAGGTGTGGGGCGCTTGGCTATCTGACCTTAAGAGGCAGTGGGCTATTCCGGATTCATTGAAAGAGCATTTTGAGAGCTGGACAGGAGCTATCAACAGGAAAGAGGAGCGGAACAAGTGGTTCATATGTTTTTTTGCAGTTATTTGAAATGTGTGGTTAGAGAGGAATGGGCGGATCTTTAATATAAGGAGTCTGGAGTAGAAGCGGTGTTTCACAAATCTTTGATCAGCTACAGAGATTGGTGTAGCTTGGATCCCTTTTGTTTTTGATGGCAATGCCGGAGATAACACAAGGGATTGTTACTAGGCGTTATGTTTCTTGTTTGTACTTGTTTTTCAGACTCTGTTGATGACCTTGTCGCTCCATTTTACTGTGTTGAGCTCTTTTGTTAAAAAAAAAAAAACATATTGGTCATGCATACGCATGAAATAGATAATAGAATTGAAAAGTGGTGGATTTTGCATGTACGCATCATGGATGCGTATGCATGATTTGGGATTCGTGCGTACGCACAAGGCATGCGTATGCATAGCCACTCCATTTTGGCCAAAATACTGTTTTTGAACTATTTAATCTTCTCAACATGTTTATAACCCATGTTTAACCCTGTGTGAAGTCTAATAACTAATAATTAAGCTTTGAATAAACTAGAAAAAAATATAATGAATTAAATCGAATTATTCCCAGATAAACGCTTGGTTAATCGATGAAATTGCTACGGGAATAGTGGTTCTTTCTGCCCACAGTGAGGATGGTGGTGTTACCCTACCCATGAAAGGATGGAATTGATAAGTCAATAAGGAATTGGGGTTAATGAATCTAAGTATGATACATTGATAATGAATTGGTGGGGAGGTTGAAGATTCCCTCTGGTTATACATCTATATATGTGAACATGATGAATTATGATTATGATGAGGTTTGATTGAAATATGATTATATATAATTGCGGTTTTGACTTTGATCTTGATTATAATTTGAAATGAGAATTTGATTGATGTTTTGAGGACGGTGACTTTGTCCTGCTCACGAATAGGCAAGTTGAGGTTGATGATTCTCTCTTTTGCTGCTATAGATAAGTTGAGGTTGATGATTCTCTCTCTTGTTGCAGTGGGCAAGCGGAGTTGAGGATTTCTTCTGTTGTTACATCGGAAAATTGAATGGAGAAGGTTAAGAATTCCTTTCGATTCAATTTCTGGTTGTGGTATGAACGAGTTAGGTTGATGATTTCCTATCTTTACATCATAGTCTCTCTCTGATTGGAAGGTTCAGGATTCCCTTCGTATTGAGAGATAATGTCCGGGTTAGCTACCGGATGTGTCTAAGTTCTGACAATTTAACCGACACTTGAGCTCACGGTTCGTAGGACAGGCATGCATCATATTGTATTTGTTTGTATTTGCTTGGGTCTGCATAATTACTTGGCTTGCCTAATTGACATCCTGTTAATTGCTAATTGTACTACTTGTCATAATTGCTTGACGCGGGTCAAACGTCGGTTCAGAATTTCTCAAAAAGAATATTGTCAATAGTATAGTTTCAAACTAACAAATGACTAGGGGTGGCAACACTACCCGAACCCGTGGGTACCCAGCTTGCCCCTACCCGCTCGAGGAGGGTAACTACCCGCCCCGCAATGGGACAGATTTTTAACGGGGCGGGTTCTTGGGCGCGGCGGGATTGGGGAACCCGTAGGTACCCACTCCGTCCCTACTCGCTCGGGGCGGGTTCCGGGGTGGGGCTAGGCGGGGTTGGGTTTAGGTTAAACCCGCCCCGGTATATATGATATATGTATTATATATAAAATAATTAGTAAAATGATTAATAATATTGTATCATATTTAAATTTTTACTTTAATTTATGTTATGTATGTAATGAAGGTTATATAAATTTTAAAATTTAATTTTATTTGTTGGATTTTAATAATTATAGGGACGAGTAGGGGCGGGGCAGTACCCGTAAGGGCGGATTAGGGTTTAACTTTTTACTACCTGCGGGTAGAAGCGGGGCGAGTTCGATGCGGGTTATTGTAGGGCGGGGCGGGGCGGGCGGGTACCCGCAGGGGCGGGTTCGGGTTCTGTAATTTACTACCCGCGGGTAGTGATGGGGCGGGTAGTATATGCATAACAGGACGGCGGGGCGGGGTCGAGTAGGGCAAAAATCCGCCCCTACCCGCCCCATTGCCACCCCTAATCCAAATCAGAGTTTAGTTTGTTTGTCACAAATTCAATTCAATAAAAATCGAAAGTTTTAAATCCCGGATCGTCTCTCAAAAAAATTGTAGTGAGGTATGCACATTATTAGTTATGAGAAAAAGAGATTTTAAAAGCAATTGACAAGAAATTAAATTGTAAGAAAATAAAGAGCAAACAGATTTTAAATGCTAAAAGGCATCTTGTTGAAAGTCAAATAGACATAATTAATTTTAATCTACAAGTCCTAGCCAACTCACTAATTAGACTTATTGAAAGACTAGCGTTAATAGAAATAAAATCAACTAACAATCCTAAATTACCAATTAATATTGGACATCAATAACTTAAGGTCATGAATATCCAACCCGGCCCCTGACAATTACCTCGAAAGGACTACGAGGCCCTTGACAAAAAAAAATACCAACCCGGCCCCTGACATTTTTTTTGGGACTAATTAGCCCCTGTGCAAAAAAAAACAACATTGACTTTTTTTGGCACAGGGGTCGGGTTGGGTATTTTTTTTGTCAAGGGTCTCGTTGTCTTTTGAGGTAATTGTCAGGGGTCATTTAGAATTTTTCTCCCTAAAAAAAGTATGGTAAATTGCATGAATTATAAAATCTATAAATACCAAAATAAGAAAGCAATAATAATAACTCAATTAAGCAACAATAATATGAAAAACATCAAAATTACATTAAAGAAAATAAAAATTCAACAAGTGTTCAATAACTAAAATTAATCAAAATTGAGAAGCTAACAAGTAAAACTAAGGGAATCAAGATATTAGAGCATGAAAATATAAAAAAAATTAAACGAAAACAATGATAAAAATCTAAAATTAAGAAGAAATTAAATTAAGAAACCCTAAATTCTAGAGAGAAGTTGGAGCCTCTACTAGAATTTTACCTAAAACATCATTTTAAACTACTACTATACTACTTACACTACTTGCTTGATCTCCCTTGAATATTGCCTCCATATGCATAACAAATGAGTTGGATTAGACAAAAAAATGGGCATGAAATCGCGATCCACATGTTTACTTAAGCAAATCACGTGCTGCTACTTGTGAAATATTTTCAAAACTTCAATTTTTCATAATTCCTTCATTTTTGCATGCTTTTCCTCCATTCCTTCAAACCATTCTTGCTTTCTAAACCTTAAATCACTTAAACAAATATATCAAGGCATCAAATGAGATAAAAGTGAATTAAATTTAGCAATTTTAAAGCATAAAATATGTTTTTTATAATTAAGCACAATTAAGAGAAATTCACAAAAACATACAATTTCAATGAATAAATGTAAGATAAGTTGATAAATTCTACTCTTTTCCACCCAAAATTCATCATAAAATATGGATTTATCAACCTCCCTTTATTTAAACAATAGCATGTTCTCATGCTAAACATCAAGAAAGACAAGATCAAGGGATATTCACACCAATTAAAAGCAAGCTATCTATATCTATTCTATCTATATCTGTCTGTCTATCTATCTATCTACTTGTATCTATTAGTATCTACTTAGTCAAAACAAATTAATTTTCAAAAAAACATATATGTATAGAGGGCTAACTCAATATAGCAATCAATGCAATCCTCATAAATCAATTTGAGTTCTAAAAGATATAATAACTTGCAAGATAATAGATAATAAAAGGTGAAAATATAGAATTGAGCAATTAAATCTCTCGCTAGATGTGTATACTCTCTAATCGCTCAAGTGTATAGGGTCGATTCACTCAATTCTCTTATAATCTTGCTTTCGAAGACTTATTTTTCATCTAACAATCAATAATTATTCAATGCATATATACAAGTATCATGAGGACTTTTAAATGGTTGTAATGGGGTTAGAGTCATGGTAAGATTGTATTTGTCTAAGTAGACTTGAAATTGAGTTTTTGATTAACTTAAACCCCCACCTAACCTATGACAACCTATTCAACTCTAATGCAAAATCTAACTACCTATTATTCACTTTTTTTTCACACTCATGCATTCTTTTAATTCATATCACATATGCAGTTATTTCTCAAACTTTTTTTTGATAACATTTGTCCCTTTTTTATTGTTTTCTCATTTTTCTTTTTTTCAAACTCTTTTTTTTTTCAATAAGATAATATATATAAAAAGATTAGTGCATATGGTTCAACATTCAATGCATGAGTATGTACCCAATTTTCAAGATTTTCAACAAAAATGCAAAATACCCATTTTTCTCAACCAATATTTTCAAATTTTTCACACTTAGATGATGCACATTCTCACTAGTCTAAGCAAAGATCTAAACTAAATAATTATTGTTTTTTCACTTAGGAGTAGTATTGTGCTAAAATTAAGAACAAAAAGGGGATTAAATAGGCTCAATATTAGCTAACAATGGTAGATAAAAAGGTAAGACCATTTGGGTAAGTGAGCTAAATAAAATAAAGGCCTCAATGATGTAAATGCATTCATACACAAAATATTTGACATAAAAAATTAAACAAGTCAAATATTGCAATCATAGAAAGAGAATAACACACAAGAATGAAAATAGTGGTTAATATAATTCAACCACACATAAAAGCTCAAATTAATGGGATGCCCTATAAATAAATGTCTTGAAAATTAATTATTTTGACTAAACTTATTATGTATATATATGTATGCATGATGCGATTGGATAAAAAATCAAAATTTTAGGTTCTTTTCTTATTCTCTATCAATCCAAATCATCATATGCATATAGAAAAGTAAACTAGAATATATGTACAAATCATTATCACATTATCCAATAATAACTAAATGCTAAAGATATATATGTACAAACCATATGCAAGAAGTAAAATACGCTAAAACTCGAAAAGATATTTAAAATATATACAAATCAAAATAAAAAGTACAATAAACTAAAAGGTACTCAAAGTATCAAAATACTAGCAAATAATCAAAAAGTATAATGAAAATAAAAAAGTAAGTGTTTGGAAGGAAAAATTATCACCCAACAGCCGATCTTGTCGCTCGACCTCCCCACATTTAAAAATATGCACGGTCTTCCGTGCAAGTAAAACAAGTTGGAGCTTTACTCATCACCACCTTTAACTGGTGGATTCTGCTCCTTCTCACTGCAATGCTCTGAGGGGTGTCTAATTCCTCGATCATCGGGTCCCAATTCCAGTTTTGACGCTTGATATTCTCATAGCGTCACTTCCTACGACGCTCCAAGCGGGTTATCTCCTCGAAGAGTCTCTGGACAAGATGATGGATCGGCTGTGATAATGGTGATGGTGGTGCTGCTGCTAACTGTGGCTGCTTAGGTGCTGGTGCTGAAGTGGATGCCTGGCTGCACCCTCTGCATCTGGTGGATGGCTAAGATTTGTACAAGTCGCCATGAGGTATGATCTTCTTACTTCCGGCGATTGTAGGTCTCTCATCAGCGTCCTCCCAGACAACCTCGGCCCTCAGAGCTAACCGAGTGTTCAAGCAAGGGAAGGCTAGGTTGCCCATGATGTGAGCTCGTCCCATGTACTTCCTGACGAGTCTTGGAAGGTACATCTGTTTACCCTCCAAAGCACACCAGATAAAAACCGCCATATCTGCTGTGATATCGGTCTCATAGGTACTTGGCATCACATAGTTAGTGAGAATCTGATGCCATACTCGGGCCTCAATAGTCAGGTACTTGATGGCAATAGATTTGGGGCCCGATTTCTGAGTACCATAAATCCATGTGCTATCCGACTGGGCTATCACCTCTAGGACCTTGTGCCAATCAAAGGTCAAAATGAGTCGATCCTCCTCCGCCCTCTCATAATCATCCTGGCCTTCAAGCTTAGGCGGGATGTGAAGGATCTCCTCGAGGACTTCGTCAGTCACCAAAATCTGCTTGTCTATGAGGTAAACTGCATCGAGGACTCCCATGTAGTAGTTGGCATAGAATTCAAGAACCCAAGATGCATTTCCATCCCCGCTGATCAATCCAATCATCAGTGAACTTTCTCATCTCAGGGAGGATCTGGAGCTTTCGCTCAACATGGAGGCTCCTCTTTTGAAATTCAAAAAACTTGAGCTCTGAGTAGAGGTTGGAGAACTTAGACAGATCAGTAGAAGGTGTTCTTTGATTAATCTGGCCTCTCCTACTGATCGTCCTCTCAGATTGTGGTTTATCCACTGATTCAGTAATTTGTCGGGTTCTTCCCCTCTTACTCGGCTCTATGCCCTTTGTCTTTTCCTTTCCTTTTCTGGCGGTCATCCTGTAAAAGAATAAAAAAAAGGTGTATGTGAAATGTAATCACACGGCAAACAAAGCAAGGGTATACATAAGCAGCACTCAAGGGCACAGAAGCAATATTCTCAACTTAATGCCTAAACAAGAAATAATGAATCAAATTACATGGTAGCTACAACATGTAATTCAAAACATAAATGAGACATATAGGCATAAAGCATAAGCAATTGGTGAATGAATAAACAAGAATAATGGTCAACAAGGCAAGTATAGCAAGTTCAAACACCAAAATGCTTTCCAACAATAAAATCACAAGATTAATATGAAAAACGGGAAGTTCCAAGCCTAATGTATTCCAAAAACCAATTAAGGACAAACGAAATGAATTAAATGTTTTACATAGGCCAAAATTTGTCAATCTTGTATAATTAGGCAAAAAGAACCTCAAACATACCAAATGCAAACATTTTGGTCAATTTAAAACCAATTCAAACTCCATCAATGCAAATAGGTAAAACAGGAAGAGAATAAGAAATGATGTCAAAGAATTGACCAAAATGTTCAATAAAAAGCATTTTGATGTATGTTGCAAATAATTGGGATGCAAAGTCAGAAACAATACCAAATAACAATAATAAGGGAACTTTGCAACACAAATGCATCAAATTCAGCCTTAATAACACAAAAGCAACAAGATAACTCAGAAATTCGGCATGATCAAACCAATAAATTGCAATTCCAATTCATCAGCACATAATACATATTCACTAAACCATATCCAACATGTAAGATAGCATAACAACATGGCAAATAGAAATAATAAAGTAAAAACCAAAGAATCCAGCAATCAATATCATGGATTAACAAAATTCAGACAATCAGATCAAGTAACCAATTTAGCTCGTCGGCAAATTATCCATTAATCCAACAAAAACATCAATCAAACTGGTTCAACAGAATATAACAGCAAACTCAGAAAAACAGTAGTAAAACAGTGAATCTCCACCATACATCACCAACTTAGAACAATTTCAAACACATTGAGCCAAGAATCAGAAACTAGTAAACTAACTAAATTAACCTAACCTAACCTAACCTATAATCAACTAACAGAGAGAATTAATCTAACTAACCAATTAACCAAATCAAACTAACTAATCAAAATTAACTAAAATGAACAAAGAAATTAAAAGAAACGAAAAAAATAAAATATAAAATATAAAAACCTGGAAGTAAAGCAAACAGAGACAGAGTAAGGGGTACAGGGTTGCTAGACTGAGCAGCAGCAGTGGTGGTCGGCCACTAGAAGTGGTGCCGGCAGCATTTGACACGCTGGAAAGAGAAAAACAGGGGGATTGGGGAGCAGGAGCAAGCCTCAGGTAGCTCTAGCATGTTCTCTGGATCTGCCTCTTCTGGTGCTTCTTTATTCCATTAGCCTTCGCCATCCTCTGCTTCGGCCTTTGAGTCATCATCGTCGTCATAATTGTGAGTCAGCATCTGCCTCTGCTCTGGCTCTGCGTATTCTGGTTCTTCTTTGCCATCGTGGTGCTCAGGTTGGCTGTCTGCATCCACTCCTCTTCTGAATCTTCCGTTGCTTGTGCTAGGAAATTTTGGGTGACCCTGATATGCATAGTACTAGGTAAACAAGTGTGAAAAGCTTCCAACTTGGCCTACAGCAACACCATGTGCGCATAGCATCGGTGAGACTTAAAACCACTTTCTGAAATTAGACTCTTAGAAAGGAACTTGTAGAGTTCTTGTTAGAAGACTCTAATGCTTCAAAATCACAGGCAAAATCAAACTTAGTTGCAAAACAACCCTGTCTGAATGTATATCTTCTCTTAGAGTTGGACACTGAAGCTACATTAGATGTTCTTAGATGTGCGTTTGATGAAGATGAAATTTCAATTACTGGTTCATCTTCACTAAACTCGATTGATCAATCCATTGAAGAAGCAAAAGAAGAAAATGGTATTACAGAACATCAAAGTACTTTGGTTCAGAACACAGTAGATGCTCTTGTTAAATTAATTGATATTAAATCTGTTTCACCAGACACGACCTCTAGTAGTGGTGATGATGGGTTGATAAAAGAGTGGCCATTGAAGGACATGGGTTATCTGTTTGAGTTCATTGCCTATTATGTCGCTCTCCAAAGAGCTAAAATCTCAAAGGATGTACTGTGTCAAATATTTGAATATTTGACTTCAGAGAGGTACTCTGCAACAAATGTCTTGGTTCATGGTTTAACTCCAAAAAATAAAGAAACACAAGTGCTTGCACTTTCGGAAATACTGCCTGATTCAGACTGGGATGCATATGTACTAGAACTTTGTGAGAGCACTCAATATCACCAAGTGAGTTCAGGGACCCTTTTGATGATATTAACCTTTTGGTTCCCAGATGTTTAGTGGTACCAAATATTAACTTTTATCTGGCTAAGTATTTATTATTTAACCATTTTATTTTATCACATTTGGAACTTCTTGTTACTTGCATTATGACCTGAAATCTTGAGGTCTAGAAACAAATCAGCTATCGTTGACAATGGCTTGATCAGCAGATTCTCTACAAGATGCCAACCCCACATGGAAGCCCCATTCCTCTGCATGAAAATGATATAGCAGAGAATTCTTATGGACATCAACAGATATCACGAGTATTTACACACAAATCACTATATATTAAGGTCATGAATTTTCTAGAGATTTTATTAACCTTAGTAATGGTTTTGCAGTTTGAGATCTTGAACAGCTTGCAGAAAAATGAGAGATTTATTCAGATAGAAAACTTGCCTCAATTGAGGCTTGCCCCACCTGCTGTATACCATGAAAAGGTAAATAAGGTGATAGATTTTCATGCTGGGAAAAGTAGCAGTAGTAGTTCTGCAGTTTTGGAGAAACAAAGTAGAAACAACAAGCAAAACCGGGAGCTAAGAGTTAAGGGTTCATTAATCAGATTTCCCTTAAAATCAACTATATTTGGTAAGTATAATTTTATTCAAGAAAACCAGGGACTGATTGGTGCCTATTTTTACTGTTTGGTTTAGTATAATTTTGTTTCTTTTTTTTTCACAAAATCTTAAAAATAGAAATTATTGAAAGTGAAAATAGAAAATAAAAATTGAAACCAAATTGTTGACCATATGGCCCCTGAAATTTGCCAGGTCAACTTTCCAGTGACGGAAAACTACGGAAGGATCAAATTGAGGCACGGGTCAAAATTTTAGGGTACAATTTGAGTCAATTGAAAGTTTGAGGGCTAAATTACGTCGGGGGTCAAATTTCAGAGACCATTTTGAGTATTAACTCGTTGACATTCACATTGACTGCGGTGGGTTGTGTGTTGATTGCTTTTGCTTAGACCGGAGGCCATGATTGATTATGTGATGGGCTGGAGGCCGCGATTGATTTATGTTTAAGTTTAGTAAAGTATGAAAAATCAAACTGGTTTAACATAGACTTAATGAACCTACGCTTAGAACAAGTTGGTCATTCATATAGTTTAAATAACTTTTAAGATTTTATAATGGAAATATGAATTTGGGTTTTTAATAAGTAACCGTTAGTTTTTGAAAAGATTCACAAGACGAGCGATGATCATTGTGATTGAAAACAACTTTCTTTTATATTTCTCTCATGACAATTCCAAAACTTTTCTAGTGAGACCGTGTGGTTAGGTTCTCACCCCCTACATATTTTTCTTTTTAGGACGGATGAGGAACTAAGGAGTTTCTTCTACACATCTGATTCTGTTGTATATTTATATATTAGTTATAGTTTTTTTCTCGCCTTAGTTAAGAGGGATAGGAGTTGTAATGATATTTATGTTTGTAATATTTTTAAGTTACTTGTATGAAAAGTCTCGTGTGTGTGTGTGTGTGTGTGTGTGATTGAATTTGTTTATATAAGCATATTTGTAAAAAGAAAAAGAACTTTTAGTTTTTTAAAGCATACAGCGATACAGTTTCGAGTTAAAAGGCTTCTATTTTATTATTAAGTATATAGAAGTCATCGTAATGTCCTCGTTATTAAAGTGGTGCAGCCGGAAGCGTGACATTCTGATAGTAAGGATGTTACATAAGATAATCCTGAAACCTACACAAAAGAAAGTGACCAAGACCAGGAGATATTATTGTTTGAGATCTTTCACCCCCAAGGCTTTAGGGAAAGCTGTTTCAAAATCAAGTTAGATGGAGGTGATGCCATATTGCTCTCTTCTGACTTAGACTCTCATAACAGCTATGAGAGTGCTTACGATAAGCTGTATAAGCTCGTACTGCTGGAAGATAGTTCATTTGAATCAGGCATTGGAGACGAAATTACTTCCTCCAAGAATAAAAAAAGAAAATAAAATCTGAGAAAGAAGGTTCAGTAGGGTAGTGGAAAGGAAAAAGGGAAGGAGAAGGTTTGTGTTGATGATAATGCATTTGTGGAAGACGTTTCAGATGACGAAGTTGACATTGGATTTGTTAGGGGTACCAGGGCTGATCTTTATAATGCCTATGATCCGGGTTTCAGAATTCGATAGTGCAGATTCATGGTATTCTTTGGAGATGAAAATCCCACCGAATTCAGAAGATGAGCTGGATGAAGAGGACGAATCAGAGAAAAATTTTCCAGTGTTTAGGCATGTTGCTAGGTTTGGTGAATTGCACTTGGAAGTAGGCATAAAGTTCAACACTAAGTGGAATTTCAAAGAGGTAACGAGGGAGTTTACTATACAAGAACGAAGGCGAATCAGGTTCAAAAAGAATGATAGCAAAAAGATTAGGGCAGTATGTAAAGTGAAGAAATGCAAGTGGGTAGTCTATGCTTCGAGGGATCATGGGAACAGTTGTTGGCAAGTTAAGACCTTCCTAGATGATCATATATATCCAACAGAAGATAAAAATAGGACAGCAAATAGAAACTGGGTGGCTAGTAAGTTGGTGAAAAAAGTGAGAAAATATCTCAATTTGGCATTGTGAGGCTACAACATTCTTTAAGACCAAATACGATTTGTCACTTAATAGGAATTCAATCTTACGGACACTTTTTTATGCTAGGAATGTAATTTATGGTGATGCGAAGGCACAATATGCCTTGACGAGGAATTATGGTGAAACTCTGCTGAAGACCAACCCAGGTTCCACAATTCAGATATGCATAAAGCTTTTGCCAAGTGGTGAGGTAATTTTTGAGAAGATGTACGTTTGTTTGAGTGGATGCAAGAATGGTTTTAAGGCTGAGTGTCATCCACTAATTGGACTTGATGGTGCCTTCTTGAAGACTGTATTCGGAGGGCAATGATACAAGTACAAAGACTTATACTAACTTCCTTCCCTAATCTATCTCTACCCTTCCTCTTATGGGTCGAGTTAGAACATCCCTCTCTTCTATTCCTATTCATGTGAAGTAGGGTAAGATATATTCCATTTTATCCATAAGTAAAGTAAGAAAGTGAAAACTTGAGTCAAGCAAGATAAATCCTATTGGTTGTTGGACAAGATGCTAACAACCATATATACGTCATTGCATGGACAATTATGGAAGTGGAGAACAAGGATAATTGGAAGTGGTTCCTAGAGTTGCTACATAAAGATCTTAGTGACTATAAAACACGTGGATGGAGCTTCATTTCTGATATGCAAAAAGTACTCTCGTAACTTCACTTCATTTCACTTTAATCTAGACATGATTGGTATAAACTATTGTAATGTTTGGTGTTGGGACTAATTTAGATACACGATGGTGAATGAGAAGGATTATTATGGTGAATGAGTAGTAAACTTAGAGATTGTTATGATGAATGACCAGTTCAAGCTTCCTGCAATGTGGCTCCCAATGCCTGCCTATCATGGGCAACGATTATTTCTATAGATTGAAGATGAAGAATAGAACGTGGATGGAGAGAACCAGAATGAGAGGAGGAAGAAGAAGCTTTAGGGTTTATAAAGGGAACGGGGACTAAATTGGAGAATTGTACACTCCTATCCACGTCATCTAATTGTTATGCTCATCCTAAGTGGCAATAGTTATGCCACATCAGCAAGTCAATTGCTGACTCACGCCGAAATTGGCGTGAAGAGCCAGTATGTAGCCCGGAGCGCAATCTTGGAGTCCAAAATAGTATAATTGGAATCTCAAGAGTCAAATTGGTGCACAGCCCAAATCTGAAGAACCACTTTAGGAATTTAGTTAATCCAATTTTAAATATTTAGAAAAATTGTATAGATCCAAATTGATATGCAAACTGCAAAGTATGAGATTATAAAGTTGGATCAAATAACACATGTTAATTGTTAATTCAAGTATAAGGCAATTCTATATTTAGATAAAATCTTCACTTTTTATATATGATTTATGAGTTATAATTCCTTAGACATTGAAATAAATGTCTACATTTCAAGTAACACATCCATCAGGCATTTGAAAATATATTTGAAATGTAGTTATTCACTATTTAAATTTGGCTTTGGGCAATTTCACTTTGCCTAGGAAATAACAACCAAAAAATAAAAAAATTTCGGACCCATCCAATTGAAAGAGTTATATACATAAACAGCTTGTATATATCATTAAAATTCAGAATACAATATATTTCAAAATTCTCAAGAACATTAGGTTATGAAACTTTACCCTTTCTCCTAGGCAGAATGATAGAATAGAACATGTCACTGCAGTAGTAATGTTTATGTACTGTTACTGCAGCACAAATGTTTCCAAATGCTTCATGGCACTATGTATCTTGTTCCAACTGAAAAAATGCCATGGAATAAAACAAAATACCCAGCAAGCAATACTATATTTCATTTTCACTTGGAGACAAAAACCTTCACATGTTCTCAACAATCCTATATTTGCTAGTTTCACTCATTGTCATACCTACAAAAATTCTAGCATCTTGGTGAGAAGGCTCTAATCTTGGTGAGAAGGCTCTAAGCAGCAAGAAAAGAATATGGTTTTTATTTATAATTCAAGAAACTACAGTTGTGTTTCCTGATCTCTCACCGCATGATCCGAGACTGTTCCCTCGGATGATACCTCCTCAACCTCATCGGGTCGTTCGACCCGGGAAGGATCCGATTGAGTCTTGCTGGAATCTCCGCTGTCAGGGAGTTCTACTATATCGTCTTCAGGTGGACACCAAGTTTTTGGTGAAACTTGATGCGCTTTCTTGTTTTCAAAGGCACCTTCAGAGTCCTTGAATTTGGCTCTGGCAACAGGCCTTGGCAATGGGAGCTTGCCCTCAAGAAAGCTTGAAGCACCCGAAACTGGCGGAAGATGAGGCCCAGGAGCAACACAAGATGCAACCAATTGAAGCACTTCAGGGGAAGGAGACAGTCCGGATGAGAGTGATGGACTTGAATCTTTTAAATTTAGAAGAGGCAAGCTGAGGTTGGATTCGACCTGCTGAGGTCCTCGAGTTGCTGTCTGAGAAAGTAGAGGAAATGGTGGCCCCGATGGAGTTGAGCTTGAAGCACCATTATCAGCATCGCGGTTGCTGGGGAAGTCCCTGCTGGATCCTGCAAAATCTGCAAGACCCTGATCAAACTTAGGTGACCTTCTCCTCTTCCTCTTCTTGAGGATACACCTGGGATCCTTTGGCAAGGATGGAGGTGGTCCAGGAATCACAAAAGGAGGAATTGTTGACTTATCTTCTCCATATAACATGCGAACTGATTGAGCAATTGCTGATACTGTAGGTGGCAGTTCAGGATCAGGATGCTTGGCAGGGGGACTCACGGCTTCTCGCAACCAGTGTGGAAGCTTGTCTTTTGAAGTACTACTTCCAGCTACATCATCTCCTTTTGAGTGTGAAAGATCAGGTCTAATGGCGTTAGATGCCAATCCTGAGCCCATTGATTCACCATTTCCCACATTTGCACGATTATCGCGCAAATCGTTGGACGATCCATCCAGAAGTTCTGGCAACTTTCCTCGCTTCCTGTTTCCTTGTTCATCTTCCTTCTGCCGTATATCAAGGCCACCTGAGCAATTCAAACCTAAAGAACCCAAGGAACTGGCTCCAAAAGAATTGAGCATAAATGGGTGCTCAGAAAGAACATTAGAAGTCCCAGGCCTATCAGATGCTTCAGCAGAACCATCTTCAGGTAGTTTTGCTCTATGTTTGTCTGAACTCCAAGATGGTACTGGCACAAACTGATCATTTTGCAAACTAGGTCGATCCAATGTCCTAAAATGTGGCAGACCAGACACAGACTCACCTATCCCTAATTTCATGTCGGTCAAATGGTTTTGAAATTTCGGTGGCAAGATGAATTTGCTCCCTTGTAAAGCTCTTTCCATCATTCCATCAGAGATTGGAAAATGTGCAGCTTTGGTAGACTTTGTCATCTTGGAAGATCTTGGCACAGGAAAAGCTGGCCCCTGAAAGACCTTTACTTGTTCCTCTTCCCACCTCCCTGATAAATCATCAGGCGTCTTATACCTTGAAAACTTTAACTTGGGATCTCTGAGCATGACATCCCAATTACCCCTTCCATGCCTACGGACACCAATCCACAGGGAATCGAGCTCATCTTCAGACCATCCATCTGATTTTGACTTCTTTTTTAACGAGCTACTCGATCCAGAGCCGGTTCGCATCATTATGTTTTCAAGCACCTTCCTATGGTTTTCTGGGAAAGATGGGAATGGGGTTGGTCTTTGTCCCAAACCCAAGGTGGGAGGAACATCCCTGTCTTGCTGATTATATCTGAACATGTCTTCAGGGGGATTTTTGAAAGTAGGTAGTGCTGGCATTGTTGGAAGGTCTTGCCCAGATCCATTCAGAGGTTCAAACCTGCCTCCTAATGACAAATTCGGTAAGAGGTCCAGATGTGAATTTGCCATGCTCTTCGTTGTAAGCGGAAATCGTGCCAGTAACCTTTCATCAAATGGCAGATTTGGCAGGGCCATCTTCTCCTGGAAAGCAGAGAATCTAGCACCTGATTTTTCAAATGCATTGGATTCCTTTCCTTTAACAGAAGGTGGGAACTGCAAAAAGCAAATGGATATGAATTAAAACCACACATAAAGCCAATGGCAACCCAAAATTAAGTCCAAACTCATCATACTAAGTGAGCATACCGGAACAAATGGGAGATTGCTGTCAGGGATGCTATTTTTGAAACTATGTTTAACATTTTCAGTCGAGGCATCTGGTATTTTGGTATTTGGTGCCATTTCCTGACTTCTGACCTCTGCATCCATGGATGTCCCAGAGCAAGAGGCAAGATTGAATGGAAATTCTTGTCTGACTCCATGTCTATTTTGTCTCCAATTTAACTTGGGAACATTACTTTCTGATGATTCCATCTGGTTAGCATTAGGAGCACAAAGTCCCAGGACAGGCAACAAATTGTTGGGGGGCATAGAGTTTGAGGTACTTGGTCCGCCCTTAATATGGTGATTTGGGACAAAAATGTCAGGTAGAGTACGGCTTGGATTATTCAAATGAGCATCAAAATGGTTGCTCATTTTATGTTTCGAAAGCCTGTCGATCCTTGAAATGGTATCTGTGTTGTTGCTGTTCTGAACTTGTGCTTCTGCAAGTTGATTAGATTTGCTGTCCACTAAGTTGATGGAAGGCACCTCTTGAACGGGATGCATTGCTCCAGCTCCTATGTCCCCACCCTTAGTATTAGTTGGAAATTGTGGGAGTGGCTCAACTCCTGGGATTTCCTCAGGAGGACGTGATGCTGCTTCTTTCTTCCGAGCAATTCGCTCCTTCTGCCGAGCACGGAGCTTAGCACTGTCCAATAATAGAAAGTGTTTTCAGCATTGAGAGCACATTTAATTATGAAGCTTATACCATTCCGGAAAACAGTACCAACTACAAGTGCACAACATATATACTAGCTTGAGAATTAGTATTACAGTGAATAATTCAGACCAATATAGAAATAATCTAACCAGTACCAGGAAGGAGGTATCAATATACCATATATAACCAGTTTGTTTAGCTGAAATTAATGTATGAGAATTCAAACTACCATGAACAATTTAGCCGACAGCAAGTAGGACTTTATAAATGCTCCATAAAGGACAAATTTATCTTTTATACCCATATTTAGTAACTGCAGAGAAACTCGGAAATTTCAAAGGCAGAAAACATACTATTTCGTCTTCAGAGCCCGTCCTGCTGGTGTATACTCACGTTCGGGTTCTGGCTCTGGCTCTTTTTCCTCCTCACCGCCACTCTGGTAGAAAAAGCACATCAATAAAACATTAACATCAAGAAAACACCGTTCAGGATACTGAGATGTTACCAAAGGAGCGAACCCTTTTCATTTCTCTTCTAAAGCTTGTTTAAAAGTAGGTTTACTTAAAATCAGAAAGAAACCAAATTACCTCGCTCATTGTTTCAGTTGGGTGCGGAGCATATGCTTCCCTATAAGAAACAGCTTTCCTCTGGCGCTTCCCTCGACCAAGAGCCGCTTCCTCCTCACTTTGATATTTCTCCCACCTGCAAACCAGATTATACGCAGAAGAAACATTCAGAACACTGGATAGCTAATTGTGCTGCCAAATAATAATGATGATGATGATGATGATGATAATTGTACAACCATCATTTCTAGAGATATAACCTATCCCAGGTTTCATTTAAAAGGTTCTGATTTTTCAAAAGCCATTATCTCATAACTGTAGCACCTTTACCATTATATGGTTTAGAGCTAAAATGATAATTCTATTCTTTTTAAATAGGTAATTAGGTGCATAAGTAAACATTCACACAACTTGATTTAGGTAAAATGTTACAGAAATAGAGGATACAAGCAAGTAAAAGCTCCTTGCCTCACACGCAGTAGTCTGTCCCATTCATTTTCTTCATTGGCAATCATAACAATATCATCTTTCTTTTCAGAATTTTGAGTAGACAAATCATCAGTTCCGTGAGGAGGAGATTCATCCACTCCATGCTCTTCAGTTGGCTCATCATTCCACTCGACCGCCTGAATAAAAAAAATTACAATCATGATTAGGGGCATCGTTGTCTTTGTATATCTAACAGTATGTAAGCAAAGTGGAATATTTCAAAGAAAAAAAATCAAAATAAAAGAGAAATTAACCAGTCAATTGATGCAGAACAAAACATTTGTAGGAGAGAGAAACTTCCCATCACACTAGGATGCATATTAGCGCAAAGGGAACATGAGCATCAACAAACTCTGTTTAGATACTCTACACATTAATCACAAATGAAACTTTGAAAGAGCTCCTCTAGAACCAAGTACAACCATTTACTACAGTACAGTAAAGCCATTGCATAAGCTCTTAAGATTACTCGACAGAAAAATAAATATCATCGTGTAAGAACTTAAACTAGAGTGGAAGAATGGGAGAGGGTCCTCGTCCAAACATATACATGCAAAACAAGATTCATGTATTCACACCACACATCATATAACTTACCAGTACAATTCTACCCAGAATTTAAAGAAATGATAGAAGACTGTATTAGACGCAAGTGAATTATTTTACCTTCACTGAGCCAAGCATATCATTCTCGGTATCCCCTTCAGCAATATCTGTTGAACCATCTTGAAGGTCAGATCGATCAAGCAATTTAGAAATTGCATTTTCATCCCACACAATCTTGCTGCTGCTATCCGTGCACTTGTCTTTGTAAACATCTCCCAGACCACCAGTCCTCTTCCGTTGCTTGTGTGCTACATCTATTATCGTCTCATCTTTGCTACTATTGTTATTTTCAGTTGTGTTCAAGCCAGGAGAATCATTGAAGAGTTCTTCAGTTCCCCATTTCAAAATATCTTCTATTTCTTTTTGAGACCCAGACTTATTTACAAAAAGCTGATCAAGCATCAGTTTCTTCTTGGCAAGCTGTAAGATGCGCTCTTCAACACTAGCACGAACCACAAGCCGGTATACCAAAAGTCTCTTTGACTGACCAATTCTGTGTGCTCGATTCATGGCTTGGATATCAGCATGAGGGTTGAAATCAGAGTCATAGATGATGACAGTGTCAGCAGTCGCCAAATTTATCCCAAGTCCACAGGAACGGGTAGATAACAAGAAAACAAATCGACTCTTGTCTTGGTTAAAGCGTGCAATTGCAGTCTGACGATCAGCAACAGCAACAGAGCCATCCACCCTCTCATATGTTTTAGGCCCAAACTCTATGGTCAAATAGTCCTCAAGGATGTCGAGCAGCTTGGTCATTTGCGAGAAAATAAGAACTCTGTGTCCTTCCTTGCGTAAAACCTTTAGCATAGAGTGCAGGAGAGTAAGCTTAGCTGAAGCCTTTATTCTCATTTCATGAAGAAATTCAACAGACCCAGAATCAGGCTCAGTTCCTGGTATGAGATATGGATGATTGCAGACCTTCCTCAGTTGCATAACAATGTTCAGCATAGATTGTTGAGCAACCCCTTTTCCAATATTCCGCAATATTTGATAATTCTTTGTAAGCATTGCACGGTAATATTCAGCTTGGATGGATGACAACTCAACAGGAACCATTCTTTCTGTCTTGGGAGGAATATTCTGCATTGCATCCTTTTTAAGTCTACGAAGCATATGAGGAGCCACAAGTTTTTTCAATTCATCAACCTTTTCTGCAGTTGTAAGATCATTAAACTTCTCCTCAAACGAAGACAGAGAAGGAAATGATGCCGGTTGTAAGAAATTGAGCAAGTTGTACATCTCACCAATGTTGTTCTGGAGAGGGGTACCTGTCAACAGTACACGATGTTGAAAAGAGAAGGTATTCAACAAACTGAAAAGCTTACTTCCAGAATTTTTCAGTCGATGTCCCTCATCAACAACAAGAACTTCCCAAGGAACTCCGCGCAAATGAGAAGAATCAGCAAGAATCATTTCATATGTAGTTAAAAGCACATTGAATTTAAAGGCTTCTGTTTTCTTATTCAACCCACTTGGATCATTAGCATGCCATTCATACTGGCGAATCATGGCTCTTGCTTTTGCGCAGCCATGATATTCCACAACATTCACATCCGGAGCCCACAGTGCAAATTCAGCAAGCCAATTAGGCATTGTGGAAAGGGGTACCAAGACCAAGCAAGGAAGTTTAGCTTTGAATTCAAAATACAATGATGAAATAAAAGCACAAGCAGAGACTGTTTTCCCAAGTCCCATCTCATCTGCAAGTATCACATTTTTGGACTTATACCAGCATTTACGTAACCAGTTGAGAGCCTCAAGTTGATGAGGAAACAAGGCACCTCCTTTCAGCTCCTTAGGTTGCTCCGTAAGATTAAATATATCATGCCGATGTTCATTGCTTTTCCTTGCTGAATTTTCCTTTGATGCATCCCTTTCAAGAGTTAGGGCTTCATGCTTATGAAAAAGTGTAACCAGATGAGAAGACTTTTGAAGCACAGGTTCATCTAAACTTTCCCAAGTGCATTCATCATAAGGTAGTCCAGTCCATTTTACAAATGCTTCAGATGCTCCATTTTTGGAAGTGCGGAGTGCAAGAACTCGCTGAGGCTGTCTCCAACGCTCCTCACAAATATTTATTATTGATACCCCATACTTTGCCTTGTAATTTTCCAGTTTTCTCTTGGCAAGAACTTTCAACCGGGATTCAGAAATCCAACTATTATGAATATTAGATTTTCCTACCCACTTAACTAAAAATTCATAGGAGACTTTCTTTCCATCTAGACAAGAAGATTCAGCCACATTAGCAGCCAGAACTTTATTCTCAATCACATCGGTACTCACTCCCTTCTCCATATCCACTTCTTTCAGTTTTGTCTCAAGAGTGGCCGGTATTTCACAGTTTTCTGGAAGCCCACTGTTATCATTGCTTCTTAAAGCAACAGTGATACTCTCCTCCACCTCCATCTTGTCACTTGCTTTTTCCAAATTTTCAGCAGAAACGGTAGAATCATCCTGATCATTACTATCCCTGGGACAGGAATCTAAATCATCAGTAGGTTTACTCAATGAATCTGCGGAATTTCCCTTCTTACTTTCCTTTGTTGTAGATCTTCTGTATACATTAATTGTTTCCACTCTATTGGAGTTTGTCAATGTTTCTTCTTTACCAGAACTTTTGATATCATTTTGTGGATCATCAACAACATTTTCAACTGTTTCAGCATCCAAATCATTATCATCGGTGGAATTATCCTCCACTAGTCTATTCTGGTTTTCTGAGATTGCCTGATCACCAGGTGAGTCATTTGAAATGGTCAAAGATCCATGTTGTATTGTGTTTGCATTCTCACCCTGAATTCGACACCCTAAAACCCGATCAACCTGAAAGTCAGATACGAGTAAAAAATAAGCCATGATATTCACATAGAGCATACCAAGGAAAGCAATTTCTTTAGCAAATAGATGCAAACCATCTAACAATAAGCCCTTCCTTATGGTTACCTGCAAAGATTCAACAATAGCACTATCATCATGCATCAAAGTTCCATCCACATGCCTTCCTGCTATATCCAGCTCATTTGATGTGTCTTTTATTAGCCGAGAGATCATCTGCATCCAAGTAAACAACAATCACACACTAAGAATAAACACATGCAATAGCATCTCAACAACAATGGTGAACATGTACTAGATTTCAGCCAGTATATATATTGATGTAAATCCAAGACCAGATCGTAAGTATGATATATTTTACCACACTATACATTTTCTGTACTTATATAAAGCACAGCATTTGGCATTCCTAAATCTAACCAAATGCGCAGAAACTAAGAAAATACATATAATTGGAAAGGATATTCAGTAATTCAGTAATAAATATATAAAGATTTTAGCTCCATGAATAAACAAGTCAATAGTGGTAATATTGATAACTTGATATTAAAATACATAAATACTAATCAAAATATAAATTATGACAAATACATAAAAATTAAAATATATTAAGTAATAAATATATAAACATGTTATCTCTGAAAATAAAATAACTTTCTACAAGAGTCTGAAATAATTACCTACCAACAGTAAAATCTAATGACAACAAGTGCAGCAAGATTTACCTGATCTTTCTTCTGGACTTCAGAATCTTTCTTTCCAAATTTCTCTTTTGATCCAGATGCAGAAATGCTATAAGTTACAGATTTCTGCTTCTTTGGTGTTTTATTATTACCAGACTTGCACTTTACAGATGTATTGACAAAAGTTTTCCCCTTTTCAGTCCTACGCTTCTTTTGACTAGTATTATTATTAATATCTTTATGCTTCCTTTTTCTCCCCTCCTCTCCACCAACACCAATTGCAAGAACAACTGTCTTTTTCACAGGCATTTGATTACAAGATAAATCAGGCTTTCCTTCCAACTGTTCATCAGTTGACTCTAAATTAGTATCTTTAGAAGGAGAAACAATTTCCGTTGCAGGTGAAGATGCCCTCTCATCCACAAGGAAAACTGTTGGGGAAGCACTTGATTTTTTGTCATCAACATCGGCACACGATGAAGTTCCTTCTATGGAACTCCCAACAGATGGGTCACATGGTTTGTTTGCATCCACTAAGGAAGAAAATGGTTTCTTATCAAAGAATTTCACCCCCAAACTTGAAATAGGCTTTGCCTTGCTTGATGACCTTTTCTTGGAAACATGTTTATTTCCGAAAATTCGGGAAACTTTCTCAAGGCAAAGTGAGTTGACTCCAACTTGTGGCTTGTCCTTAGCTATCTTGGTCCTTGCTCGTTTTGAAATTGACTCCAAATGGTCCATAGGCTTTAGGTGATCATTTTCTTCAAAGCAGCTTGGACATTGCCACTTCCCCGTGGGGATGCGCTTCAGGAGATAACATTATCAGATTATCAGATACAGAATCAAATAATGAGAATGGTAATTCATAATTGGTAATACAAATTATAATAATTAAAAAATTAGAAAGAACTCAGCATAAAACCAGCTCAAATGAGCATACCTTAAGAGGTGGACTAAGACACTGCAAATGATAAGTGCGAGGACAGCTATCACAGCACAACAAGTTGCCACCAAGATCACAGACCACGCATTCATAGTAATACTGGACCAGAAGTTTTATCATATGGCAGTTAGAACAGCGAGTAAAAGATAGAATTTAATAAAAAAATAACAGGAAAATACAGAGCTATTAAAC
>NC_029787.2:131769510-131775675 GCF_000816755.2 Arachis ipaensis | reverse complement strand
GGCAAACACCAACCAGAAAATTAAAAAGTATTCAAGAGTGACAAACTTCCAGGATCCATGGATTGCAGGAAAAATTAGAGCTAATGTGGCTGAAAATAGTAAAAGCCAACAAGGCAGGAAAGTGAGACAGACACCATGGAAGAAGAGTTCTAGGTTTTCATGGACTTGGCAGTGAAATAGTGCAAAGATAGGTAATAAAGGAAGGCACCCAGTTAGGTGTCATATAGAAAACAGAGAGAATGCTCAATTGTGTTTGTGCAATTACAATCAATGAACGAGGTAATATGTAACTAAGCTGCAGCCTAATCACTAAGTTACCATTATCATGATATTTATTGTTTCGACAGTGTATAACACATCATATTTCCATACCAATGTAGCGGAAGTGAGAAAAAATCTAGCAACAGTTGTATTTGAGTAAAAGAAAGATACAAACAGCCAACACATAATAAAAGAAATGCTTGAAAATACTAAAGTTAACATAATCAACTTCCTATAACTAGTCAGTCAGTATCTATACTAGTAAATAAGCAAAATCCAGGTCCCAAAGTAAAAGATGCCAACAATAAATTAGCATGATGCCATTCAATCCTAAACCAAAATAGAAAAGGAAACAAGTAATAACATGATGTGCTGAATATAGCCTCACTAATCAAGTACATTTTTCCTTCCCACAATCAGTTTCCTCCAACTATCTAAATCCCAATACAAAACTATGTGTTTTCACCTTTCCGATTGGCAGAAGGAGACGGCATTCATTATACTATCAAGCTTCCAGATATTTGCATAAAGACTCCTAGATATTATTGAGGAATGTACGGCATGTATTCCGTAAAAGGAAGGAAGTTTGGAGAACTTCCTCACATTTCATTTCAGAGATTTTCAGAGGAAAAATGGCAAGAAGACCCCTTGGCCAGGTAATATATTAGCTATTATTCGGGTCCTACTGTTGGATAGGGATGCCAGGGGTTTTAGGGACAAAATCATTGTTTTCATGACAAGCTTGTGATTTCAACAGGTAAGTGGATGTAGGTTGTCCATTGGCAGACACACTCTAAGGGTTAAAAATTATCTATGCTTTCCTTATTCCTTCGTTTATAGATCTTTTGTTATTCCTTTTTTTTCTTCTTTTGTCCAAAGGGGGGAGCCTTGGAGCATGGTTGAGTTTTCTCTATGTGATCTCAAGGACATCACAGATTCAAAACATTGATGCTTGCATCAGATTAGGTTGATTACATTGCACCCCAAGTCCTTTCTTAGACCCTATGTAATGTGGGATGCTTTGCACCAAGTTGCCCTTTCCTTTTGTTGTCCATTGACTCCATTCAGAGGATATCTTGCCCTGTCTCTTGTATTCTTCCATCCTCATCAATCATATTTCCGATTATAAAAAAATATATAAATGATTTTGCACATGTGAACATAATTAAATGGCCCTGACGGCCATGATGTATTTACATAACAATATGCATGCTTCCCCTTTGCTCTTTACTGGTTGGGTTTGCAAAACTTGACACTAGAAGTGAAGTATTCCGATTATTATAAATAATCTCAGTCATAGCACTTATCTTAGTGAAGGGCTAACTTAAGGTAAAATCATTGACACCAAATCAGGCATATATAAAAAAGTAACTCACCCCATCATGTCCTTTCTTCTTGGACGAAGATTGATCAGTCACTACTTCAGTCTTTAGCATGCGTTTGACCGAAGCACTCCTAGAAGATTCAGATGTGGCTGAATTGTCATCTTTACCATTTGATTGTTCTTTACCGTTGGATTGCTCTTTACAATTGGGCTGCTCTTTACCATTGGATTCATCTTTACCAGAGGATTGATCCTGTCCTAAAGGGAGCTTTCTCCGCTTACGCTTTAAAACCCATTTACTGTTAATCATTGTCGGTGCTGATGAATTGTTTTCCTTCATTATTCATATGCCTCCTACATAAACAATCAAAACAATTGACCATAAGCATATTTCTCTCAACAGATGTGAGTAAAGTTTAACTAACCATTACAAGAAAATAATAGAAGTTTGCCAAACTAATGAAGCATTCTCATAACTTATTCAGAGTATACATGGTTCCATTATTCCAAGATTAAGTATTCCTCATTATCTGTTAAACATACTAAAGCCAAAAGCATCAAATCTCCCTAACATGGAAGCAAACAAATTTGATTCAAGAAAGAACTTGAATGGCATTACCTAGGTCAGTATTGCAGAAGAGTTTAAAATGAATAATAGCGTTGCATTCTCTTAAGAAACAAGGAATCGATTGCCTACATGATCCAATTTCAAATGTTAGGCCACAGCATGATAAATGAATAACACTTCAAAGAATATGACATAAAAAGACCTACAATGTTCCCGATAAATGAATATGGAAACAACAGGTAGAACAGGTGGTAAATTAGTTCGGATACTACAGATTGACAAAGCAAGATCAGATTATCCATACCAGCATAGATATACAATCAAATAGTACACCGTTATATACAACCATTGAATGCGTTGAATCTCGTGAAGCATATATACAGAACCACAAGCCACATTCATTTGAGAGTCTAAGCAAGATCAGATTATCCATAACAGAGGACAGTGTCATTTACAAGAATTATTGTGCTGAATCTAACAAAGCATACACATAGAACAAGAAGCCACAGCACATTTCAGCATACCACAAAATCACAAAGAACAAACTGAAATTTCAGCAATCTGCTTCCAACCAGTCAAGCATTATGCACATTCAGCTCAAACCAAGACCCAGAATCCCCATTCAAGAAACAAGTGAGCTCAGAAACCAGTTCAAGACCCCCAAGTGTCAAAACACACGAAATTTACAAACTTTGCAGCAAGAATCAGAATCACAGACCAAATGGGCCCAAGCATCAAGGGAACAACACATACAAACCGCACCAAATTGGAACAAGCAAACAACACATACCCACAAAACCCCAAGAACCCAAAATTCCCAGCAAGAAGCCACAGAATAAAAAAAAAGGAGCAGAAATAACAGAAATTAAGAAGCGTACCAATCTCGATGACGGATCAAATAGCAATAGGGACACGATTTGCATGAGATTGAAGGAGAGAAGTGGGTGTGCAGAAAAGGGGGTATTAGGGCATGGGAAGCAAGGAAGATGAGAGATACGAGGCGAGAGAAAGAGAGAGAGAGAGAATGGGGGCAGACAAATGAATAAATAGATAGAGAGAGAAAGATAGATAGCTGTTGTTGTTGTTTGTTGATGTTGTCTTTGTAGAGAGAGAGAGTGTGTGTGTTTTTTGGTGTGTGTATTTTAGAGAGAGAAAGACACACACACAAATACGGATTCGCCGGGGTCATAGGACGGGGTTACCCTCTGACATGGCAGAAGAGAGAGAAGAGAAAAATTGAATCTTTTTTTATAAATTATAAATTTTTTTAGAGAGAGAGAGAAAGAGTTGTTGAATGTTGATGTTGTTGCTGTTCTTATTCTTGTTTGTTCAACCCCAAAAAGCCACTCTTCCACTCTCACACTGCCACGTGGCACCACCACGAGTCATTGCCCCCTAATGTTGTTCTTTTTTTCTCCTTCTCTTTGCGCTCTCTAATTCTCTCTCACACGCTATTCTCTTTGTTTGATGAATGATTTATGCTCTCTAACCAGTGTTCTCTGTTTTTAGTTTTCAATCATTTTTGAATATCTGAAAATTTTTAGAATGATCAACACACATCAGTAGCTTAGGTTTCTGCATGTGTATTACTTTAATGGCTTTGTTACATTTTTTAAGTAATAAATAATAATAATTGTTTGTTAATGCCCTTTAACTTTTTCTCATTTGTCAGCTTTTTCTTTTCTTAGAAATGGGACTTTGCCCCTTTAATTTTCAATCTAGTTCCATATCTTCTATAAGGATTATATTTTTTTCCCTTAATTAGATTTTTTTTTGCCATTGCTAATAGATTCTACTACTATTACTAATATCATGCCTCTAAAAATTTATGTTTGTGATTTTTTCAGAGTTTATAAAAGGAAGTCAGAAGTTACCTTCTTTTGATAAATACTGAGCAGCATTATTTCATGACATATAAAGTAAATATTTATTGGAAAATCTGCAATTTTGTTAATTGCTATTATGCACTTGTTTATATAGAATTCCCCCTTTTAGTTTGGTTGGATGAATACAGTTGTGAATTTCAAATCAAGTTTCTTTCTTATAACACTTCTTTCTTGCAGAGAGTTTAATTCTATACTACTTTTGAATAAATACAAATTGACTTGCATAAAATTTTCGAAAACAAAATTTCCTTCTTTTGTCATTTTCCGCCTTATTTTTGTGAAGATCATTTATTATGAATCCATGAATTAACTATTTTCTATCTAATGGCATTTGAAAAATATTTCAAAAGTTGCATTTTATTAATTGCTATAGTGTAAGATTATCTAAATAAGATATTTTTTATTTAATTTGGGTGATTAATATTATCGAAGAAAAATAGTTATTTTATTAATTGGTATTATATTGTTGAAAATAATTTGGAGACCAATAGTTTTTTCACTGATTGTATCATTTAAGATTTTCAAAACTAGGTTTTTTATTAATTATGCTGGATTTTACTCTTTTTCAGTTGAACAGTGTTTGAAAATTTATTTCATCTTTTTAATTATGTTTTTCATTTTTAAATAAAGAAAATATTGATTTTTTTTTGTCTTTTTTATGTTTTTTAAAAACAACATATATATTCAAATTTTTTACTTATTTAAAATTTGAAAAAATAGGATAATGAATTAAGGCTCTCAATTATCCCTCCTTTTGATTAAATATTGCAATATGTTATTAACTGCTATTTAAAATACGTCATCAGAATAAGATTTTCCATTAACTTCGATACAAATATTCAACTATATAGTCATATAGATATAGATATAGATATATATAGTGCGTTATGGTTATCTATGAAAAAATACGATTATAGATTTTTTTTTTTCAAACCCACCTTAAATAAGATATATTTTAGATCGAGTTTAATATACTTTTGATGAATATATACATTATGATTTGAATAAACACTTTTCAAAATGATTGTATCAACAGCAAAATCGTATTGTAAATTGATGAATAGACATGTTGGATTGATTATTGAAACTTTTCTTTTGCCCCAAAATTTTTTTTATAAAAGTATATGTAAATGATTAAACGTGCTAGACGGACTTAATCACAAATTTGGCATGGTGAGGCATAAAATGTGCATGCTTTTGATCAGTCGTGCGAAGTAAGAAAGTGTGGTCTTTGAATTTGTTGAAGAAGCACAAGCCATGTCAAAACCCTGATAATTACTTAAGCAAACTAGTAAGCTAACTACTATACCAACCCAACTTGATTTGTATGAAGTTTAAGTTATTAATAACAAATGCACCAGTTAGTCGAGGGATTTTTTTTTTTTGGCCAAATACGACATTCTATGTTAATTCTTAATTGTCTTATGAGATAGATTAGCCATTACATTATATGTTATAGAAAAGTAGAAATAGAACTAATTAAAATCAAGTTGCAAACAGAACACACCAATAAAAATGGGACAATTTACGAAAATAAAATATTTGACTTTTAAAATTACGAAAATATAACTTTTACAGTTTGAATATGAAAATACAACTTTCTATAAATTTATGTAAATTGTGAAAGGGGTCCCACAATTATGTGTATTTCAAATCCGTTGAACCCCTTCCACGGTTTACATAAATTTGTAAAAAATTGCATTTTCGTATCCAAACTGTAAAAGTTGCTTAATTTTAAAAGCCAAATATTTTATTTTCGTAAATTGCCCATAAAAATGAAAATCATTATATGAAAACTCTTGAATTTCAATATAAGATTAGATAGGGTATGTGTTTTTGTCTCTCATAGTCAACCACTCTCCTATTAATACCTCATCTCTGTCTAGATTCCATAGCAAGTGTCCTCTTCTGAAATGAGCATTCCTTTGCCTTTATTATTATTAGTAATGCCATCAAACTAACTAACCAAAAATCATGAACAACACTTTATTACATACATTATTTCTATTTTCTAAGGAAGCAACCCTATCAGAGTGATGAACATAATAGCTTACATAAAAGTGTTTGATTGAAGATTGATGAACATAAGAGTGATAGGCGATTATTGAATATGGAATCTAATGAGT
>NC_029787.2:131764443-131768900 GCF_000816755.2 Arachis ipaensis | reverse complement strand
TCATTGTTCACAAACCCCACCTCTTTGTCCATTTCAGTATCCGTCTCATTTTTCACATGGTTGCTTTTTCAAGTTTGTGCAGGGATCATGCTGTTCATACTGATCCATCACTTCATCACAGATGATACAACTTTATTCTTTTTTCAATCTTAGTTCCTTAGTCAATGTTGGATGACAGAAAGAATTGTCAATAGCCATCATCATAAGCAAATTGCTCAACTTCTTACCCCTTGAGACAAGGACTATGCATTAGGGAGTCTTGAGATTTTACCTTGTGCTTTCTTTTATTGTCTTTTATTTTACAATAAATATTTCAGGGTTTCAAAATTAGATGGGTGAAGTAGGGAGATAAGCTAATATGCAGGGTATCTTAAAAGAAAAATAGGTCTTTCCAATATCAATTATCCTACCACATTTAGAGCATATTGTATATGATGCTCTTAAAGAGTAAAAATACATAATTATGAAAAATAAACAATTTAAACACTAAATACATCTATGGAACATTTTAAAATAATAACTGTAATAGATGTGTTATAATTGATCCTTTCCCTCTTTTCTTGGCCACAAACTAGAGTGGTACTATAGCTTATTAGAAGATTTTATACCATCCTGTAAAATAATATTTCTCTTTCGCAATGATTGAAGTAACTAATAAGTTGAGGACAATCAATTATACAGTGGATTAGTGGATATATGAAAAGTAAAATTAGTAGTAAGCTGTCAAGAAGATGAAATGTAAATACTTTTGCCTAATGGAAGCTCTCCTCTTTCTCATTCCAATACTTCATGAGATAAGAAACTACAATAGAAAAAACAGAGAGAGAAAGTTTTAAGCAAGGACAATACAAACAAAAGCAAAAGAAGTAATGATCTTTCAGTATCTTTCTTCCATGCACTTTGAGGATGAATATGCAGGTTTACCAACCAACAAGCAAGAGTTTCAGAAGTGCCATCCGAATATATAGACCATTTTTGGCCTGCCTAAAGTAAGCAGCCCTTGGATCAGCATCAACATCCACTGTGATCTGCACGAAACCAAGTCGAATTTCATGAATCAAATTTTGTAAACTCAATGCTTGCTTAAAATCCTAAAGAGCATCCTCACAACATTTAATATAAGCAAGCATGCTTACTTCATCAAGCCTAGGAAGAGGGTGCATGACCACAGCATGAGTCTGCATCACCTTTAGAACATCCTTATTCACAATGTACTTGCCTCTAGCCTCTTCATAAAGGTCAACTCTTTCACCAAATCGTTCTTTTTGAATACGAGTTTGATAAACCACATCACACTCTGACGCCACTTCCATTAAATCAGCGCTTTCTTCCCACTTCACTCCCTTTGATGTCAAATACTCTTTTATATCATCCTACAGAGTTAAATATAAACTCAGACCAAATTACGAAATCTCAAAAAGACTCAAACATGGTATTTTGTCATTATGAGTGAAGAATTAGTATGCTCAACAGTCACCTTCATTTTAACCACATCAGGTGCTACAAAATAGATTTTCACGTCCTTGTACTTGGCAAGCAAGTATGCCAATGAACGAACTGTCCTCCCATTAGCAAGGTCTCCCACAAGCCCAACTTTTATACTGTCAAGCTTCCCAATCTCTCTTTGAATAGTGTAGACATCTAAAAGTGCCTGAGTAGTTTGAGAAGTAGTAAAGCTATGAATGCAACTTCGTATAAAAGTGCTACTTCAATTACGCATTCTATCACATACATGATCTTGCATCAATCTTTCCAGCTTTACAAAGATAACAAGAAAAAGATAGAACAAGGAAAAATGGGAATCTATTGAACCATCAATCATACACAAAAAGTGCAGAAAAGCACTTGTATATGGAAAGTACATAAAGTTAAGATCCACTGCAGAAATGTCGGAGCTAATATCTCAACCTCTACATTAAAAATAGGGCACATTATATTCATCTCTCCTCAGGGACCAAGAATATGACACTCCAAACCGACTTTCTCCCAATATTTCCCACCCCAATGGACGAGTTAATTAATAGCACCTGCCCCTCTAATTATGTTACTGGAAATATCACCGTTACCCACACGACTATATCTAATAATGGTAAATGTGACTGGAGTTGCAGCCATTGTGGTTCCACTATCATTGAATAGTATATTAAAGAGGACAGAAGCAAAAATCCAAGAATAGAAGAAACCAAAATCGTGTTCTCTGTAAATATTTTCATTTGGTAGCATTCTTTATTACATAAAGATGACCCAAAAGTAGAAAATTTGGATACTTTTAATTTTTTCTCTTAAAAGAGACAACAAATTGAGATCACTATTTATCATTCTTAATACCTATTTAAGAACATTTATTGTAGATGCAAAATAAGCACCTTAACAAATGTAATAGTATGGAGATTTTAACTAGCTTTGAGAATGATAGCCTAAATCAGATTCATTCAGCAGAATATTCTATCAAATTCAGTCTGTTTGACATTCTCTATGGAAACATAACTTGATGCAACAAATATTGGTGCAGAAATTTCATGCATACCTGGGTAGGATGCTGTCCAGGACCATCCCCTGCATTGATTATTGGAATGCCAGCTGTAGCAGCTGCTCTTCTGGCAGCACCACTTTCAAAGTGCCGCATCACAATTATATCAGAGTAACCCTCAACTGTTCGTATTGTATCTGCAAGCAAATCTCCATGAGACTCTTCATAGGAAAAGCAAACCAAAAACTTGAATACAGAAACTAAGATACTGACCTTCAAGTGTCTCTCCTTTGGCAGCCGATGAAAATTCTCTTGCATTTTCAGTTGTTAAAACCTCTCCACCGAGTCTTTTCATGGCAGACTCAAATGAAAGTCTAGTTCTAGTAGAGGGCTCATAGAATAAGGTGGCCATAAGATAACCCTTTAAAATTTGGCTACCAGGAGAATTCTTTTCAATACTCTCCATCTCTTGTGCAACTTCAAAAATGGCATTTAGAATGTCTCTATCAAACTGTTGAGCTTCAATAACATCATCAAGTTGAAATTTTTGTCCCACTGAAAAGTAAGGTGCACGTTCAACTTTCAAAGCATTGGAATGAATTCCATCTGTTTGCAAGATTGATTTCATTTGTTCCAATTTTGATGACTTCTTCATACTTAAAAAATTCGATTTTGGACAGCATAAAACATCTGAGCCTTTTAATATCTTTGGAGCAAGCATCTCTGTATGCATTGAGCAGGAGAAAAGAGAAGTCGCAGCCATTGCAAATTAAACCAACCCCTATAAATGGATTAAAAAATCGTTAGTTGGATGAAAAATATTGTTCACCATACCGTTCATTTATAGGTACACACAAAAAAATATCAATTGAAAGTTGAAACCTTGACGTTTTTGCAACTTCTTGTCTAAAAGTCAAGCAGAGAAGGAAGCATAATGGACGTATTCAAAATTCCAACCAGTGCAGAATCAGAGAATGATACCACTGCATAAAATTGACACTGCCACATATTTTTATCTGTTAAACCTCCGGTATTCCTTTCCAGATATGATGTAACAACAACAAAACTTTTTCCACACATAATTACCAAATAGTCACATGTGCACGAAGACTTTCTCGCATTTACCTCCACTTTTAAAACATTAAATATACTTAAATATGCTTAAAATATTCAGCCGTGATTCAATATTGATCACACAATGACCCTAGCAAACTATATCACGGCTCATAACAAGTTATATACCAACCCACTATATTCCCAACCTTAAGTACCAGCCATATCACAGTCATAGATAGTAAACTATTTGAATTGGAACACCACACATGCTTGGTGGTCGTATTCTCCTAGAACCAGAAATATACAGTGAAAACGATCAACCAATAGAGTGAATAGACATAAAGAAACTAATCACTAATAGTAGTGTTATATAACACACACAAAAAAAAAGCTAAAATGATAAACAAAGAGAATACAAAATTTGCAAATACTCCCTTTGCAAAACCTGCACACATGATGTATCAAAACTAAACATAAAAGCTTGAAATTCCAGGAAATAGAATATAAAAAACTAAATTAAAATAGAACAATAAAGAACCCACGCAAGAAAAAATATCATCAATGAACACAAAGCAAAGGCTCCCAGCTAAGCAGATCCATGCAACACATAAAAACCAAACCTCCAACAGAATTCCCACCATGAAAATTCAAAACTTCAAAACCTATATGCACAAAAGAAGCATTAAAACTAGAAGTTGTGTGTTTACCTCCGGTTCAGTGGCTGTGTTGTAGTGGAGGGAGAGAAAACAAAGCAGAGAAAGGAACGATCTTTCTGAAAAGGAAGAACTGAGGATGAGAATGGATGAAACCACAGACCAGTTTTCGGTGGCGCCTAGGCAGCTTTACACTTTCTCACGTTTGTTAAAGGAAAATGGCTATCATTATTATTAGAGTAAAATCAGAATCAATTAAAATAAATCAGATCAAATCA
>NC_029787.2:131762332-131763744 GCF_000816755.2 Arachis ipaensis | reverse complement strand
GCTAAATTTAGAAAAAAAAACTTTTTATAGTAAATAACTTTAACAAGTATTAAGTCACAAAAAATTAACAAGTATTTAAAGACACCAAGACACAGAATTACAGAAACTGATATATTTAGGAGCAGGCACAATAAGCATTTCACTGAGAGTAACAAGAAGTTTTAGTGTGTGTTGCATAAAATTGATTTTATAAAATTAATTTTAATGAAAAGTAAGTTTGAGTTAACGTGATTTATGTTTTGCAATATTTATATAAAAATTGATTATAGCAAAATAAATGTTGTTTGGATTATACTACTTAAAATCATTTTTAAATAAAAAATTACTAAAAAAAATATCAATTTAATTTTTTTTATATACATACAAAACCAGAACATAACAAAAATAATATAAAAAATATTTATTATATAAATAAATAAATACAATAAAAAAAATATGAAAAAGAGTACTATAAATTTTATAATGTTAAACAAAAAAAATCAATAATATTGTGAAAATAATTTATTTAACCGTTAACTTGCCTCCATAAACCTATTTTTATGTGTTGGGTATAAAGTCAAAATCAATAATATTGTGAAAATAATTGATTTTTCATTTGATAGGAAAAGAGTAACAACAAACTTTTTCATGATTAAATAATTCTAAACTTGAGAAAATAACAAGAGTGTTACCCTTGTTTTAACATTCATGATTTGAACATGCTAAACTTCCTTCAACAGCAGCACCTCTCGTGGTTCCTTCTTCAACCTTGAATCTTTTTCATGAATCTTGAAGCAACAATTCTTGATTCCGATGCCTTTCTACTGGCATTGTTGAACTATTGTTGTTGATTTCGGTTTCTTCACCGCCATTCCCAAAATGGTGAAAGAGACGAAAACCCTAATGACGTGAGTGTCACTCTCTAATCTCTATTACACAATAATGAAATCCTTCCAAATATTTATAGGTTATTACGCAAGCCAGCTTAATCCTTCGTCATTTTTATGCTATTTAATTCCACCCACCACCCATACTCCTTTCTGTAATAATGATGAATAATGCAATTTCGTTACTCGTTCTTCCTTTGTATTTATATTTTTTTATGATTTTATTAGGTGAAAATTAACTGATACACGGTTAGAAAAAAAAAAACTTACTTAAATGGTTCTGAGCCATTATTTCAAAAGACAGAGAAATTTTTAATAAAAAAATATTTTTTTGTTTTTTATTTTTATTTACGTAAGATTGATTAACTTTTTTGTTAATATTTTTTTGTATTAATAGAATAAGACTACATGACATGTTAAACTATTGATTTTTTCATTAAAAGCTAATTAAGATTGACAATTTTTTTTTTTGAGAGTTTTATTGTCTTTTAAAAATAATTGTCAAGAACCGTTTAGTTATTTATTTTTTTGGTTGCTTTTTTAAAT
>NC_029787.2:131756818-131762306 GCF_000816755.2 Arachis ipaensis | reverse complement strand
CATTAATAGAGAGACTAACTAATCTCACAAAATTAAAAGAATAAATACTGTTTTGCTCTCTAAAATTTAGAATCAAAATCAAAATCATCTCTAACCTTATTTTTAATTTAAAATCTTCTTTAACATTTCATTTAATATTAACATCGTCCTTTTAATATTTTTCAGACAAAAATACTTCTATAATTATTATTGGTAGTGAAACTAAGATTTTAATCTCTCTTTCTCTCTTTTTAACACTCACATTATTCTCTCTTCTTTCCGCAATTTTTTATTTAACCATTCAATTCGCTATGGCTCCTGTCATCTCACCAGCACAGTTGGCCAATAGGCTCATCAACTTTATCCATTGGATGCAAGCAATTCACCCGCATGATTAGCAATTGTTGTTTGGGTCGCCGGTGAAGTACAAGTCGATGACGGACATAATGGCGAATGCGCTGTATGTCATCGTGGAGTGCAAAAATTACGGCGATCTGAGGCTGTGAATTGCTTTTGTCGCCTTCGTCGTAGTATAGCTCGAAGATAGCACTTTTTTCACGATCTGTGTCGTCGCTAAAGCCACAAAAAACAGGAAGAGAAAGTGGACTGTCTCTCTCTGTCTCTCTTTTCCTATCGTTCTCTTGTTTTTTGCAGCAATGACTCCTTTGTAAGCATGCGCCGTGCTACCCTTTTTCTCTTTTTCTTCCTTCTTTTTTTCTTCTTCTTCCCTATCACTCCATCTCTCTTCTCTCTTTCTCTCCTAATTTTTTTTTTTAAATGTTGTGTGTTGTTTTTGTTGTTGAATTTGAATGATGTGGCATTATTAGTGATGGATGAAATTGATAATCGTTTGAATTTAAATACTGAATTATTGTTGTTAAATATTGTGTTGTTGAATGTAATTGTTGGTATTTAGTGGAAGTAAGGAGGTGATGATGATAGATGATAAGTTTGGAGTCAGAACAAACATAAGGACATTTTTATTCATAAAAAAATTGAAAAGATGATTTTAATACCAAATAAAACGTTAAAGACGATTTTAAATTAAAAATAAGATTAAGGACGAATTCAATTTTGACCCTAAACCTTAGGGACCAAAATACCTCTAAATTTTGAATTTCATTTTAAAAAGTAAAGTTTGATCTCTCACTCTTGAATGATTTTTCTTTTATATTTTCTCTTGGTCCCATTTATGAAATAAATGATGAGAAATCAAACTTTACACTCTAAAATAAAATTCAAAATTTAGAGGATCTAAATTCAAATAGTATTTATCTCTAAAATTAAATATCAAGAATCAAAATAGATATTTTTTTAATTGAAGTTCTCGTAATCCTTCAAAAAAATTTTCAGAAGTCAAGGTGAGTATTCACTCTACATAGTTATGATCAAACACAATATGCCATGGCCAGCACACCTTTGCCCTTGGCAAATTGATTCAAGAAAAATTAAAACTTACAATTCTTCCCTTCCGTGTTGTGTTATTACAATTTGCCTCATCCTTTTTTATGTTTTCTTATTTTGGCTGTCATAGTTGAGAATCTCACAAATTAGATCCATATTAATGGATTTCACCACAACGAGGTCCATATTTAAATATTTTAACCATTAAACAATGTCCAAGTATATTTCTGGTTAAACAAAAACAAATGGTGACAAAAAAAAAAAACAAATTTATAGCATTGTTAGTTATAATTCTCTGGTCTGTTCTTTTGTCAGCAACTACCAAATTAAAATACTTATTCAAAGCGAAACACAACATTAAAAACATCAGTATTTTATTAATTTTAATTATTAATTTTAATTAATATATACTAAATATATTTTTTATAATTAAAATGAACCGCTAAAACTATTAGAATATGAATATTCTAAACAGAATGTGCTATCCTCGGTACATTTCCCATTTCTTAACAAACCGTATGTGAAAATAAGAAAAATGAACAGTTTTTTCTTTCAGAACAAATGATCTTGATATAAGTGGTCGATGTATATATATGAAGACAGTTTCCTAAACATGTGCCACATAATAATTTCATAAGAAGAGTGCTAAAAGACTAGCAGATTTTGTAATTTATAACTATCAATTAATTATCATTAATATTTTTAATAATGTAAAATTATATCTAATAGTATAAAATTATTCACTTTTTTTTTTTGCAGATTAAACATTAACCAAATTTTAATAAAAGTGTTGGCCTTCTCTTAAAATTTGAAAGCTGGCACAATAAAGTACTAGTGCTTCATTCATTCCAAGCATAGTCTCGAATGGTAATCCCAAACAAAACACGCTTTGCAAAAACCATCGAATGTTTTCATCTAATAGAACAATGAAAATGAAACTCTGAGCAAGTAGTTTATTTTGATCTATATAGACTATATTAAAAATAAAATTATAGCACTCTTTGTATACACTTCTCTTATTACTTTCTTTTATGATATAAAAGACAAATATTTTATTCTCTCGCCTGAGTCACCTCTGATCAATTGCTTTTATTCTCTCACTTCTGACCCATTTATATGCTAAATAAATGAGTTTTCATACTATGAAACCAACAAATCCATAATAAGCAATCACGTACTCAGTTGGCTGATTCAACATAGTTTAAATAGATAAAATGAAGTTTTGTATTCAACACTAGCACAGTATCACTTGCTATAACTGAAATACTCCAAACTTGTATACAATGCTTTTAACTACAGTTGAGTGACCATCAGCAACTATGTTTCGAAAGTAAACCCAGTATTCATTAGGAGCCACAAAAGTAACAAATGAGATCCAAAAAACCAATAACAGCTTATTTTACTTCCCTTGATAAAGTTGCCTTTCAACAAGACCAAGAAATGGCACAATATCAAATAGTCATTGCTTCAAACTTCAAAGCAATCACAAAGTACCACACAAACAAACAAACACAAAAAAACTAGACTAAGAATGTCTTGTTGACCAATCCTACAAGCCATTGGACCTTGCATTACACTATACAGGAAATAGTGAATCAAATAATGCCATTTTATTCTATAGATAATGAATTAATGATGTCTACAAAGAATTATATAAGCCATTTAAATCTCAATCTTTCTTGATGATTTCATCTTAATCCTTCTCTACCTCAAACTCAACTACTGGGTTACACTATATCTGATCTTCGATTCTTTTCTATAGGTCTTCTTGTCACCTGATGAAACCACCTAAGGCCAAGCTAATAATGGTATACTTTTCTGCAACAAACATTACCACAACCTTGAAACAAACTCGATCATTGAAGGAATTACAAAGGCAGATAGCTTCTTCATCTAATGACAATTGAATACCTTCCATTTTGGTCACTACAATAAGTCAATACCACCACAATATAAATATCCAGCAACAAAGAAAACTCTACTAAGCCACAGCTAAACAAGAATTTGCTAATGCAGATCATATAAAGGCACAGATAGAAGCACGCACAACAGAACACAATATCACAATTCAAATTACAATCTACCAATACCATTTGTGTTTCTTTCCAAATGTATTACACTATTCCATCAATTACATTAAAAAAAAGAAGAAGAAAAAGAAAAAATCCACTTACAAACCCCCCAAATTTCTTTCCCTTTGATCATACATCCAGATTCTCCATTTGAATGCTGCTCTTGAGGGGCACATACTCTCCAAGGTATCCACCAAGATGATCATGTAAAGCACTCTTATCAATCCCTTGGTGATGGTAACTCTTGCAAACATAGTAGAAAACGCTCTGCGCCAACAATCCCACCAAATTCACAATGACCAACACACCCACCAAGAATCCACCAACCACAATCCTAGTGAAGACCCCATAGCTATCTCCACCGTGCACTACCACCCCACTGAACACCCCACCGATTATGCCACACACAACCAAGTAAGCAGAAACCAAAACCGCAGCATACTTGATCCTACCCTTCAACAACTCATAGCTCTTCTTCATAGCAGCAATACCATAAATCGGTTCCAGCACCGACACAACACTAGCCAAATGCCATAACGCAGTAATATACACATGAGCAACGAGAAACAACAAAAGGATCACAATAACCGCGAAAAACAGCAGAATCGAGTTCTGTGTATCAATTGCTATAATAAGCAAAACCAAGGAAATCACGAAGACAAAGTTATAGATGAACATCAAAAGCGTGACCCAGAGGTAAGTGATGAACAAACGCTTGAAGACTTTGGGGATTGCGGAGATGGTGGAGGAAAAGGAGACAGCTTTATTGGTGTAGAGGGAAGCGACGGTGAAGACGACGGCGGCGGTGGAGAGGAGAGAGAAGGCGAAGAGGAAGAGAAGGTAGCAGAACTGGATTGTGAGGAGAAGGGTCCATTCATGGTTAGCTTGGGAAGAATCCTGATAAGGGTTCTGGAGCTGAGCGAGGAGTGGGTGTGTGAAGAGTGAGTGTGCGAGGATTGCGAATGAGAGAGGGAAAATTAGGGTTAGGGTTATCAGGTAGAATGTCTTCGGTGATCTCTTCGGAATTGAGATTGATTCTCTCAAGATTTCTGGGATGTTCAGGAATTGCAGCTCCTCTGGTGCTAGATCCATTATTCCTTCTTCTTCTTCTTCTTCTTCTCAGAATCTCGTTCTGTTCTTCTCTGATCTGAGAGAGAGAAAGAGAATCGAAAGTTTTGGTTTGTGGTTGCTTTGAAGGGATGGGATTTTGAGGTATCAGATTTTTGTTCTTCTTGGTTGCAGAAATGGGATGAGATGATATGAGAGAAAGAATGCTTTTCTTTCTTTCTTTCTTTCTTTCTTTTTTTTTTTTTTTTTGTTTCTGTATTTGTTTTTTGTTTTACACGTTTATAAAGTTAAATAAAAAATAAATATTAACACTCTTATTTTAATGATGTCATTATCTTTTACAAATCAATACAAACATATAATAATAATAAAAAATCATGTGTCAGATAACATTATAAAAAATAATAGCCACAATATCATCATCTTTTAAAAATATTTTCTTAATTTGTAAATACCATATAAAGAAAAAAAAAAGTTTGTTTTAGAATGATAAGTAAATGTATCTTTAAGTTGTTTGTTTGGAAAACAAAATGGAATTAGGAGAGTACATCATTATTTTCAACAGGTGTTTTATAACACTGATTAATAAAATTATAGGTCCAAGTTTTTTGGATGGTAATATAAAAAAGTATACAACTTAGACTAAATTTTGAAATGAAAATCAAAATTTTAATATATCACAGTAAATGCATACAAATTTATTTTTTTCTAAAAGAAAATTCAATTAGGGTGTCTATTAAAAAACAATTAGTTAATTTATTGTATATTTGGTGTATTTTTTATTTTTAATTTTTTTTAGTTAAATTCATAGTTTATTTTTTACCAAAGATAGGAAGATTCGAACTTGCAACCTCTTAGATGAGTATGGGGAAGACTATGCCATTTGAGCTATTACTCATTGGTTAAATTCATAGTTTATTCCTTAGAAAAAATATAAAAAACTAATTTTTAATTAATCATAATTA
>NC_029787.2:131747944-131755901 GCF_000816755.2 Arachis ipaensis | reverse complement strand
ATTTATAATATAGAATTTAAAATAAAAAATTTATAATATAAATATTAAAATTCAAAATAAATAAAATAATTTTAAAAAAAATTAGCTAAAAAATAGTTTATCTAGCATTCCTACCCCTCCTTGTGATAAAAGAAATGTGAACCATCTTTTGATGTGCTAATTTTTTTTTCTCCTTTTATTTCTGTGGCCAGATTTTATATTTTTCTTTATCGTATATCTTCTTCATCTACCAGTCTTCTTTGCATTCTCTCTCAGTCTCTCTCTTGTGGTTCGTACCCATTGGCCATGGCCCATATAGTAACAAAGATTTTTTTATCTGGTCCTGGATTCAGTGAATTATTTATAATAAGAGTTTAATTTTAATGTATTAATGGTGTAAATTGTTTTATATAATCGAATAATTATAATTATTTTTTTAAATAATTATTTATGTAATTAATAAAAAAATAATTATTTTTATTAATATGATATTATATGACTAAATATATGTATAAAATAATTTTATTCTGATTGTGCATCAAAATTGGCCAATAAAAGAAGGGTATACCGTTTTGATTCACATTTAAATAAGTTTCAAAAACAACACTTTTTTTTATTTTATTTTATTTCAGAATCTGACAGGCTTCCATTATAAACTGCTTGCCCAAGCCAATGGGCCGATCCAAACGCGCTTATATATCTGGGATTTAAACTAAAATTATATTTTGAGGTTAAAATTCTGGTAAACTTTTCCTTGAACCATAAAACCAGGAAAACAAGTTTTTCCATGCCGAAAAGTGGCAACTAAGTTCGGCTCAATTTTTTAGATATGTAAATTTTGTGTGTGTTGTATATGATTATGAAAGTGGGGGTGCTAGATATGAATGTGGGGATAATTTTTTTTAAATTATAAAATAAAAAAAATGGACTGTTCGGTTTCTTTATTAAAAAAATTAAGAACACAAATAGAATGGTTCGATTTGTGTGAGAGGAAAAATTAGAGGGTTTGATTTGTATTTTTAATTTTTTTTTTATTTTGAAAACAAAAGTCGGATGGTCCGATTTTGATATTAAATTTTTTTATTGTCTAAAACATAAATCGGACGGTCCGATTTGTGAACTGCAAATTTTTTTAATTTTTTAAACACAAATCGGAGGGTCCGATTTGTTCTTGGTACCACAACTGCGTAAAACACTCATACACTCCATAACTGCGTCCTACATCACTTTCCCTTCCATATCTAAATTAAAAAGTGACTAAGTTCACAGATTATACTGGTTGACTTGTTAATTTTTTATTGAGTAAATTATTAAAATAGTACATAAAAGTTCATGTTATTGACTAAAATTTTTCAAAATGTTAAGATAAATAAGTTCTTGAAAAATTTAAAATTTCACAAAAATAATTAAATATTAAATATATATTTTAAAAAATAATTTTAAAGATAAGATTTTGGATAGTTAATTTTTTTTTACTTGTTCACGAAATTCAATTTTCAAGTTTTTTCATTTATGTCCAGCCCGACGAAATTTGTGTTTTTGTGCCGGAAAGAAAAAAGAAACAGAAAACAAGAAAGAAAAAAATAAAAGATGCCAAAGCTATGTCGTGGGAGACGCCGCCAATTATCCAAAGGTTTGAGCCATGTGAACCGATCACTATTGCAAAAGATGCAAAAATATTAAAAAAGTACCTTTTTTTTTTTTGAAAAATACGAAAAAAAATTAATAGATAGCTTATTTAATCTGTTATTTTTTTGGATTACTCAGGTTTAACCTGAAATTTATAGACATTTAATTTTAAAAATAAAAATCTACATATTTAAATAAATAAATAAAAGAGTACGGCTATACATACAAATTGTTTTGGCATACAAGTTATATAAGTCACTTACATCATAACGTGCGCGTGAAATTACGTTGTTTCTCTTTATATCCCGCGTTTCTTCTCCTCCTCCTCTTTCTTTTTTTCTCCTTCTTCTTTATATTTCTCCTCCTTTTTATTCGCGTGTTTCATTTTCATCGTCGTTCTTTTATTACTGTTGTTGTTGCTGCAATTTTTTCTTCTTCCTCTTTCTATTGATTTTGCAACATTATGTATTTTTTTTCTTTGTTTGATTTTTTTCTCTGAAGAAGAATTATGAGAATAAGAAATAAGAAGATGAAGAAAAAGAAGCAGCAGAAAATGAGGAGGAGGAAGAGGAAAAGTTTTGAATTATGCAAAACTTATCAGCACATATACACAAAAAATTCTTAAACAATACACTCGAATATCTTCATGTTACATCCAAATATCTTTGTGTTACATCTAAATTTGCTGCAAATACAGAAAAATATTTTCTCTAATGCTGTATTTTTTTCTTCTTCTTTTTTTCTTTATTTCTTTCTTTCTTTTAGTTGAATGAATGTAAGTTCATCATCTTCCAAATAATTTTGCAGCATTATGTGTTTCTTCTTCTTCTTTGTTTGATTTTTTTTGTTTTATTCTTATTAAAAGAGTAAAGCAAGAAGAAACTTGAGAAGGTAAAATAAAAAGAAAAAGATGAATAAGAAAAAAAAAAAAAGAAAAAGATGGTGATGATGATGATGAAAAAAAAAAGAAGAAGTATCAGAATATGATGAGGAGGAGGAAGACGAAGAGTTTTAAACTATGCAGAACTTGATGCATACAGACACCGAAAATTCTTAAACAATGCACTTGAATATCTTTGTGTTACACCTAAATATTTTCATGTTACACCCAAATTTGTTGCAAATACAGAAAAATATTTTCTCTAATGTTGCATTTTTTTCTTATTCTTTTTTTTCTTATTTCTTTCTTTCTTTTAGTTGAATGAAAGTAAGTTCATCATCTTCCAAGTAATTTTGCAGCATTATGTGTTTCTTCTTCTTCTTTGTCTATTCTTTTTATTTTTATTATTGTTAAAAGAGTAAAATAAGAAGAAACTTGAGAAGATAAAATAAGAACAAAAAGATTAATAAGAAAAAAAAAGGAAGATAATGATAATGATGAAAAAGAGAAGAATAAGCAGCAAAAGATGAGGATGAGGAAGAAGAAGAGTTTTGAATTATGCAGAACTTATTAGCACACATACACTAAAAATTCTTAAACAATACACTCAAATATCTTCGTGTTACACCCAAATTTACTACAAATACAGAAAAATATTTTCTTTAATGCAGAACTTTTACATTACATTCAATTTAAACCATCAACGATGAAACATTATTCACCTACAGAATCATAAACTACTAACAAAAAATTAACTAGAATTGAACCACACCTCAACCACTTGATTGGATTCAAAATAATAATCAATTTCATTCTGATTCATTTGACAATCTGAACTTGAATTATTCATTATCTTCAACAACGAGATAACTTATGATGGAGGAGAAGGAGGAAAAAGAAGGAGGAGAAGAAATTCCAATAAAAAAAGGAAGGAGGAAGAGGAGGAGGAGGAAGAGGAGGTGGTGTTGGTGACGACAATAACGAAAGAGAAAAATAACGAAGAAGAAGAAGAACGTACAGTAACGATACAAAAAAAATGTGTGTGCTTGAATATAAATAACTTGTATAGACTTGTATAAAAAAATGACTTATATATAAAAAATAATTATTAATAAAATAATCCGATAAATTTAACCTATTTTAATAGCACTAGATGACCTTTGAAAAAAGAGAACGTTTGATTTTATTTTTTATCTGAAAATTTAAACGAATACGAATTTACCATTTGTATTGTATTGATTGAATTTTGTTTATATCAAACTAATTATATGTTTATAACTCTTGTATTTTGGATTGGATATGTTTATTTCATTTTGGAAGATAATTAATCATTGAAAAATTTTAAAATTTAGATTAATATGATTTACATTACAATTTAAATGTTGAATCGAATATAATTTAAACTTATCCGATTCAAATAGTATGTATAAGGTTAAATCAAAATGAGTCCCGTTAGGAAGACAATGAAGTATCTATATAATATGTTTAATGGGTTATTTATTTGGTCCAATATGTATTAATAATGTAAATTAAATATCATTATCCCTAATTTCTAGTTGCCTGTTTAGTTTTGTGATATCTACCCCAATTTACCCCAAATTCTTTCACATTAACCCTTCATCACCCACCGTTACTCTACCCCCCAAAAAACCTCATTGTTTGTTCTGCAGAAAAATTTCCTTTCTCCGCCGTCCCGCTGTGTGCGTAGCACCCTGCATCCCACGGTTCTGTTTCTGCGCGACGTGTAGCCTCCGTTCCTGCCGACTGGAACTGTCGCACTCCGTCTCGTCGCGCCAACGCCCTCGCCGGAAGAACCTCCGTTACTCCCCCCGTGGCCGAACATCCGTGACCTGCAACTGTCAGCGTTGCCGACGTGAGTTGCAGCCCCGAACCCCCCGCGCTCACGTCATCCCAGTGCCAGCCTGCTGTCTGAGTCTTATTGAATTACTCGAAGAATAAACATCTACGAAAACTGAGAAAGTGAACATCTAAAATCATACAAAAATGAACATCCAATGTAAACGTGTATAAATAACAACGTAATTACTTTATAAAACGACTAGCTACCAACCAAATGACCGTGTAAAAAAACATTTTGAAACCATGATAGTCAGATAAATCATAACCAGCAATCATCGTCTACAACTAAGCACCCAAGAACAACCATCCACGTTCACAGAGAAAGTGAACACCCGACGACGGGAAGAAGGCACAAATCGGCTACGACAGAGGCGCTGAACGTCCAGGTTGCTGCGGTGCTAATTTCATTTTAATTTTCTTGTTTATTTTTCCTGTTAATTTTCGAATTTTTTTGTCTAATTTCAGTTATCATTTTCGAATTTTTTTCTATTTATTTATTTAGTATTTCTATTTTATTATTTTACATAGGTTACCTCACAGGGACTTCTCTGCACTCTGACGTAGAGAGTTCCATCTTTTCTTGTTTTCTGTCTGTTTATGCACAGGAACAGAGACAAAAAACCTCGTTTAGACTTTGATCCTGAACCTGAAAGAACTTTCAAGCGACGTTTGCAACAAGCAAGACTTTGCAAGGCTGCAGAATCCACTATAGATCCTAATAATGCTGTTAATGCCAATGTGGCAAATCCGAATGGGAATGAGCAACAAAGGAGAGTGCTTGGCTCTTACTCTGCTCCTACTACAGATCTTTATGGAAAAAGTATTGTGGTGCCTCCTATAGCTGCAAATAACTTTGAGTTGAAGCCACAATTGGTCACCCTGGTGTAACAAAACTGCCAGTATCATGGTCTTCTCCAAGAAGACCCAAATCAATTTATTTCTAACTTTCTGCAGATTTGTGATACTGTGAAGACAAATGGAATGAATCCAGAGGTGTACAAACTCATGCTCTTCCCATTTGCTCTGAGGGATGGAGCAAAGCTATGGCTAGATTCCCAACCCAATGAGAGTTTGGATACTTGGGACAAGGTTGTTACTGAGTTTCTTACTAAATTTTTCCCACCAAAGAAGCTGACTAAGCTTAGGGTGGAGGTTCAGACCTTCAGGCAAAAGGATGGTGAAACTCTTTATGAAGCTTGGGAGAGATACAAGCTACTGACTAGGCAATACCCTCCGGACATGTTCTCCAAATAGACCCAACTAGATATCTTTTATGAAGGCTTGGGTGAAATGTCCAAGATGTGCTTAGATAATTCTGCAGGTGGTTCATTGCACAAGAAGAAGACACCGGAGGAGACTATTGAGCTTATTGAATTGGTTGCTAGCAACCAATATTTATACTCATCTAACAGAAATTCTGTGAACTCTGAGACTTCTCAGAAGAGAGGTGTGTTGGAAATGGAAGCTATTAATGCTATTCTCGCTCAGAACAAGCTTATATCTCAACAAATAAATTTACTTACTCAGCAGATGGGTGGCATGCAAGTCTCAGCTATCAACACCCAAAATCCACCTCAAGAGGTCTCTTATGATATGACAGGTAATTTTGTGCAAAATGCTAATTATGATTATACTCAATCTTCTTCTGAACAGGTCAATTATATGGGGAGTGCTCCTAAAAATCCCAATAATGATCCCTACTCTAAGACCTACAATCAGGGATGGAGAAATCACCCAAATTTTGGGTGGAGAGAGCAACCTCAGAGGCCACCAATAATTCTCAAGGTGGCTTCCAACAGAACAATCACAATAACCACCAGTTTCAGTCATCTCAGCAAGCAACTTCTCAGCCCCAGCAGAACAATGATTTGGAAGCAATACTGGCAAGTTTTAGACAGGAAACTAGAGCATCAATCAAGAATTTGGAGATTCAGATGGGCCAATTAGCCACAAAAGTTAATGAAATCGATCAGAGGACCACTAATAGCCTTCCTGGTAACACTATTCCAAATCCAAGAGAGAAATGCAAGGCTATCACCCTGATAAGTGGACAAGTGGCAAGTACGGAAGCACAAGTTATGTAGGAAACCAGAGCCTCCATTAGAAACTTAGAGGTACAAATGGGCCAACTGAGCAAGCAAATACCTGAGAGGTCTGCGAGTACATCTCAAGGTGATACAGTGGTGAACCCAAGAGAAGATTGCAAGGTTATTCAATTGAGAAGTGGTAAAACAGCTGGCTCTGAGACAAAGGCCAATGAAGAGCTAGTTGAAAAGGGAGCTCCAGAAGAGAAGAAGGAAGAAGTAAAGCACGTCCCTCCAAAGCATGCAGACAACCCATTCCCAGACTCTCTTGACACTTATCCTACATTGCCAAAGGCTCCTAAGTACAAGCCTAAAATGCCATACCCTCAAAGACTTCAAAAGGAGACCAAGGACAAGTAGTTTTCAAAGTTCTTGGAAGTCTTCAGAAAGTTGCAAATTAATATTCCTTTTGCTGAGGTTTTGGAACAAATGCCTCTCTATGTCAAGTTCATGAAGGAGTTGTTGTCAAAGAAGAAGCCTTTAAGGGGAGATGAGACAGTGGTCCTGACTAAGAAATGTAGTGCCATAATTTAGAATAACTTACCAAAGAAGATGCCAAATCCAGGGATCTTTCAAATTCCATGCACCATTGGGAGCACAACCTTTGAGAAAGCCCTATGTTATCTGGGGGCAAGCATAAATCTAATGCCCTTATCTGTGATGAAGAAGCTGCAAATCCAAGAGGCACAACCCACAAAGATAGCATTACAGATGGCAGACAAATCTATGAAGCCTGCATACGGATTAGTGGAGAATATCTTGGTCAAAGTGGGTAAGTTCTTCCTCCCAGCAGATTTTGTGATTCTTGACACAGGGGAGGATGAGAATGCCTCTATAATTCTAGGAAGACCATTTCTAGCCATTGGAAGAGCTCTGATTGATGTGAAAAAAGGTGAATTAGTGCTTAGAGTGCATAATGAGCAACTGGTCTTTCATGTCTTCAAAGATATACATTCAGCAGGTGAAGAAGAGAGGTGCATGCAGACTGAGCTTATTGATCCAAACCTTCAAGAACCCCCTGATGACGGACAGCAGAATCTGCAGCTCAAACCTCCTTTAGTGACAACCGATAAAATTCCTCCTGACATCAAACCTAAGTTTGGTGTCGAGAATGCATCATCCACCACAAAGGAGGTCCCCAAAAGGAAGAAAGTACCCAAGGGATGGAGAAACAAAAAGATACCCACTGAAGGTTTCTCCCCAGGAATGAAGGTGGTGTTGACTAGGAATCCAGTATGAGTTTATACAGTAAACAGAATCCTCTCTCTGGAGCATATTGAGCTAATTTATGGAGACACAGGAAAGAAGTTCAAAGTAAGGGGTGAAGAGCTGAGCCCCTATGATCCTCCTCCTCAGAGGAGCTGACCGTCAAGCTAGTGACGGTAAAGAAGCGCTTGTCGGGAGGCAACCCGATAATTTTGTATCCTTAGTTATTTTTCGTAGTATTGATTTTCTTATTTATTTGATTTTTATTGAGTTTTTATTGTTTTTCTTTCGTTTTAAGTGTGTTCTGATCATGCAGCTA
>NC_029787.2:131722338-131746825 GCF_000816755.2 Arachis ipaensis | reverse complement strand
AGAGTTCTCCTCACTGAAGAATGCAGTGCAGTCATTCTGAAAAGCTTTCCTGAAAAGCTTAAAGACCCTGGGAGCTTTCTGATACCATGCACACTAGAAGGTAATTGCACCAAGACAGCTTTATGTGATCTGGGAGCAAGCATCAATTTAATGCCCTTGTTTGTGATGAAGAAGTTGCAAATTCAAGAGGCACAACTCACATGGATAGCATTACAGATGGCAGACAAATCTATGAAGCCTGCATACGGATTAGTGGAGAATATCTTGGTCAAAGTGGGTAAGTTCTTCCTCCCAGCAGATTTTGTGATTCTTGACACAGGGGAGGATGAGAATGCCTCTATAATTCTAGGAAGACCATTTCTAGCCATTGGAAGAGCTCTGATTGATGTGAAAAAAGGTGAATTAGTGCTTAGAGTGCATAATGAGCAACTGGTCTTTCATGTCTTCAAAGATATACATTCAGCAGGTGAAGAAGAGAGGTGCATGCAGACTGAGCTTATTGATCCAAACCTTCAAGAACCCCCTGATGACGGACAGCAGAATCTGCAGCTCAAACCTCCTTTAGTGACAACCGATAAAATTCCTCCTGACATCAAACCTAAGTTTGGTGTCGAGAATGCATCATCCACCACAAAGGAGGTCCCCAAAAGGAAGAAAGTACCCAAGGGATGGAGAAACAAAAAGATACCCACTGAAGGTTTCTCCCCAGGAATGAAGGTGGTGTTGACTAGGAATCCAGTATGAGTTTATACAGTAAACAGAATCCTCTCTCTGGAGCATATTGAGCTAATTTATGGAGACACAGGAAAGAAGTTCAAAGTAAGGGGTGAAGAGCTGAGCCCCTATGATCCTCCTCCTCAGAGGAGCTGACCGTCAAGCTAGTGACGGTAAAGAAGCGCTTGTCGGGAGGCAACCCGATAATTTTGTATCCTTAGTTATTTTTCGTAGTATTGATTTTCTTATTTATTTGATTTTTATTGAGTTTTTATTGTTTTTCTTTCGTTTTAAGTGTGTTCTGATCATGCAGCTATTTTAGAACAGGAACCAAACACTTCGGAAAAAAAAAAGAGCACACGACGCGCAAGCGTCGCTGATGCGTACGCGTCATATGTGTGTGCGTAAAAAATAAAAGTGAACAGAGAGTTGAGCAGGAGTGGCGTTGGAACTATGTTTTGCGCACAAACAAGCCCACGCGTACGCGTACCTCACGCATGCGCGTCGATTGCGCTTTTAGCCACCCACGCGTGCACGTCCCCACGCGTACGCGTGACCCTGCAAATCGGCGTAAATGAGTGTATGGCCAGAGAGTTATGATGGTGGGGGGCTGGAACCGTGCTGGGAGCACAAGCCCCACCACGCGTACGCATGCACGTCGTTTTTCAATCCTAGCCATCCACGCGTACGCGTCCCAGATGCGTACGCGTCGCTTGAAATTAGCGCGATCCATGCGTACGCGTGCCTCACGCGTACGCGTCACATGCGACGCGCAATTAAACCATATCAGCGCCTGATTTCAAATCATCCACCCCCCCAATCCTAATTCTCTCTTGTTCTTTTATCATTTTATTCTTCTTTCATCATACTATTTATTTTTGTTTTCAGTTCTTCTTTGCTTGAGGACAAGCAAACCTTTAAGTTTGGTGTTGTCGCTTCGCTTATGGCTTTTTTGCTTATTTTAATAGCACCAAAGGGGGATGAATGTTCTTCCTGGAGGAATGAGATGGCCACTAGCATAACTGAGGTGGTTGAATTCCTTTCATTCTATTTCTCTTCTGTTCTTATTTTGTTATTTTCTATTTTCTGTTGCTTTGATTGTCTGCATGGTCTTTAGTACTTTCAGTTCTTAGAATTAGTTTCATTATGTTATTTGTCTCATGTACCGCTCACTGAACTTTAATCTAAAAAGAAAAAGAAAAAGAAGTGATGTATTGCATGAGAAATTGAGTTTATATTGAATAGCAGTCTTATTCACTTAAATGTGGTGGTATTTTCTATGACTCTGAATGCATGATATGAATAGTGCATATTTAAATTTGAATCAAAGAATGTTGATGTACAAGGAACAGGAATTTAGAGAACCATTATGAAGTCTCTGCAATAAGTAAAAGTTTAATCCTTGAAGCAAAAGAAACAACAAAAAAAAGGATATAAAAGCAAGGTCCAAGGCTCTGAGCATCAATGACTAGGGAGGTCAGACATGATTAAAAGCTCAAAGAGTTGTTTCCCTAGTTATATGCTTGTGGTGTTCTTGTGTCAAGTAATCCTTGAGACAAAACATTTAGAGTCGAGATCAATTACAATTAACAGAGTATGCCAAAGGCTTTGAGCACCACTGTCTGGGAGTAACTGAAAGAAAAATCAGAACTTAAAGAGAGTTCCCTAGTTAAGTGTTTGTGGTGTTTCTGTGTCAAGTGAAGCTTGAGACAAAACATTTAAAGTCACGGCTAGGCACAAGGTGCAAAGCACCAAAGAAAAGAAAAAAATTGCTGTGTTCAAGGGTTAAATTGAGTTACAAAAGATCAGAGAATTCATAATATTATCCGGATTCTAATTCCGAATGACAGTGACATCCTTCTGATTCAAAGGAGAGTGAAATGCCAAAACTATTCAAGATTGCAGTTGTAAACCCTACTGTAAGAAGAGACATGAGCTTAATCGAACTCTCATTCTCATGCAAATTCACATTCTAAGCTTATATTAGTTTGGTTTCTTGAGGACAAGCAACAATGATTAAGTGATTTACTTAGTTAGACAAACAGAAAAATAGTATATTGGTATTCAAAAGCATTAAACAATAATTCAGAAATTTAATAAAGCAAGCAGTAAACAAGTAGTGAATAATATATGGAGAAGCAGTTAAGGCTTCAGAGTTATCTATTTTCTGAATTGACTTTTCTTACTAACTATTTTAATCATGCAAGATTTAATTCATGGCAAACTATATGTGACTAAGCCCTAATTCCTTAGACCTTCTTAGTCTACTCTAACTTTCATCAACCGCCAATTCCTTGGTCACTTAATTACAATTAAAGGGTGAAGTTCAATTCTAGTTTATATGCCACAGAAATCCTAATTACCAAAATATAAGAGGATTATATGTCATGTATCCCGTTAAGTCCAGATAATTATGATTTGGGAGAATATATTTTCAAGCTGTTGTTCAAGTAAAGAGCTTTTCTAAGTTATACAAGAACTCAATTAGAAAAAAGGTCATACTTTCGTTCCAGCCAAATTCATAAAATAAAGAACAAAAATAATTCTTGAAATATAAATCAGTACATGAATTAAAATAGAAAAATAATAGTATCAATCCATACAATAGACAGAGCTCCTAACCTTAACAATAGAGGTTTAGTTGCTCATGGTTCAGAGAGAAAATAAGGATTGTAAGTTGGGCTGAGGTGGAATGAAAAGTTAACTAATTGGAATAGAATGATCCTCAAAAGGGAAGTTTCTTTTCCCTTTTATATCTAATCCTAAAAAATATATTTTCTAAAACTAAAATAATATCTTTTCCTATTTAAAAATAAAGTTTAAATCAGAATTAATTACAAAATCAGTGTTTTCTGCGTTTTCTGCACGTGGCGCATGTCACGCGTACGCGTCAGTCATGCGTACGCGTCAGGTACGCACACGCGTCATGGAAAGCTCCAAATCACGCGCATGCGTCAGGTACGCGCACGCGTCGCTTCTCGCTGTCATCTCCTTTAATTCTTGTGCTGATTCCATTTGTGCAAGCTTTCTCTCCATCCTTTAAGCCATTCCTGCCCTATATAGCCTTCTTCTTTTTTTCTGCGGAAGCTCCATCAAATACATCCGAATGCTACCTAAAATAAACAGAATTGTACACGACTCAAAGTAGCATCCATAGTGGCTAAAAGATAATTAATTATTGATTAAACTCAACAAATTAAATACAAATTCACTAGGAAAAGGCAGGAAAAATGCTCACGCATCAGGTGTCGCGAGCTCGAATCACACAATATGCGTGTCCTCCCTACGTACGGTGGCTTGTGCGGACGACAGCGCCAGTCGGAAGAGTGTCGATGCAATGTCCGACGGCGGCTGGTAACCGTGGCGGCACTGTATCGGCTTTTGCTTCGAGGAGAGAGTGAGAGAAGAAGTTCACACCATATTGAGAGAGGGAGGTAATCCTAATTTGATTCCATAACTGACGGGAATCATGATTTGATTCAAATTTTAAATTGGAAACTACTCAAAATTAATTAATTACCTATAATTTAATTAGGTAATTCTAATTTGATTCCATAACTGACGAAAATAATGATTTTATTCAAAATTAAATTGGAAACTATTCAAAATTAATTAATTTCCTCTAATTTAAATCTAATTTCAATTTAACCCATTGTATACATTGTATAAAACATACATTGACTCCTCATACTTTTCCAATCAAAATATACATTAAAAAATATAAATTTACAAACGTTTACATTATAAATTGCGACGAATTATGTGCAAATATAGTATTTATTTAGGGTAAAGTATATTTTTTGTCCCTGAAGTTTGACAAAAATTTCAAAAATAACCCTAAGTTTTATTTTGTTTCAATTTTGTCCTAAAAGTTTTCGATTTGCATCAAATATACCCTTGACGGCTAATTTTTCAAAAAATTTAAGACCAATTCAACAACAATTTCATAAGAACAACCCTCAACATAAGCAACTCAAGCATAATTTTCATGCATTATTGTTAGATTGGTCTTAAATTTTTTAAAAATTTACCCGTCGAGGGTATATTTGATGCAAATCGAAAACTTTTGGGACAAAATTGAAACAAAATAAAACTTAGGGGTATTTTTAAAACTTTTACCAAACTTCAGGGACAAAAAGTATACTTTACCCTATTTATTTATTTATCTTTAAAATTTCTAGTTTAAAGATTTAGCCAATGAGCATTTTTTTTCAAAAAATGAAAAAGTGAAATATCTATAATGCAATTAATTAATCTACAAACAAAAAAAAGTATTTATTCAAATTTGTATCTAAAAAATTTTGAAGTGGACATTTTAGTCCTCAATAAAATTTAATTACATAATTAGTTTTCAACTTTTTTTTAGCGTCCGTCACTTTAGTTTTTCTGTTAGTTTACTCAGTGACACCTTAATGGTGGAGTCCAATGTATCACATTAAGATGATGAGTCGAATGTTAAGTGACACGTTGGATGGAAGACAAAATGACCCCTGAAAAGGCAACTATAAAAATGTTCTTGTATGATGTTGTAAAGCCTGAAACCATGCTCTGAAGGTCATCATCGTCTTCATGTGCTACTCTGAAAATGTGAAACCATGGTAAGTGGAGGGAATTCGGCAAGCTCTTATCGTCGAGGGTTAGAGGTGGCGAAGATGGTAGTGCTAATAGTGCTTCAAGTGGCACCAAATTTAGAATTGCAAGAGGAAAGAATCCAAGATGCCACTGCAGAGCCTATGCCATTGTTGTGGAGTCTCGAACAAAGAAGAACTCAAAAAGACCTTTCTTTGGGTGTCCTTATTACAGGGTAAGGAACATAAAATATAATACTTTTTATTATGAATTGCAAAATTGTGTTCATGGGTTAACTCTGATTTTTTATATTTTACTATTCAATATAAAAGAATCTTTCACACTATAAATTCTTTATATGGTTTAACAAGATTTTTCTCTATGAAATGCAAGGTAGCTAGCATAATATTGTACTGGAAGAAAGGGTGAAGAAGTTGAAAGATTTGATAGATGAATTAGAGAAGAAGACTAAAAATGCAAATAAAAGGAAGGGGTGGAGCAGTCCATGCAGAAGTGTGCTTTTTTTCATGCTGAATTTTTTGGTTTGTCATTTTGTAGGAAGAATGTAGATAGAAAAAGAAGGGAATTAGGGGCTTATAATAAAAGGATATCTTGTAGTTGAATAAGTGATCAAAGTGTAATTGCGAATATTGTAGCCTTTTAGAATTGTTTAATAAATCATGTAATAATGCTCAAAGAACATGATTTTCATGCCAATATTGCTAATACTAGAATCATATGTATTCACAAAATAAAGCTCCAAGAACCTAATTTAATATAAATGAATTTACTCATTATCAAAATAGTTGAATAACCATAATTTTATATAATTGAAACCAAGCATCAAAGTTCTGAATATTCCAACAAAATTTTTTTAGCTAATTTATATGTGTTTCTAGCATCAAAGATACATTCCAAAAGTCTATCTTAAAGTTGCATAGTAGCACTACAGAACCACAATCTATTTCCAAAGGATTTCAAAAAACTAAACAAAATAACTACAGTCAACATGAGATCACAGAGCAGTATCATTTCTTCTTTTGGAGCTTGAGTCTTAGTATAAGCATGAACTTGAATATTCTGGCAGCAGTTCCAGAGCTTGCAGTAGCAATTGTTTCTGGGGAGACTCTTGATATCTGATTCGAATGGAGCGACCTAGGTACTGGTGCAAATGGGACTATAGGTGGAGGAGTTAGAGTAAGTGGAGGTGAAGGTCTTAGAGCTAGAACAAGTGTCTGAGGAGGTGTTGGAGTAGTAGCCAGAGCTACATCAGGTCTTAAAATTTATTGTTTGGGTTTTGAAGGCCTAAAACTTGTTGGTACAACTTGGTTGGATGAGGTAGTAATGTGCTCCTGATACAACACAAGATAACAAGATAAGTAAATACATAAATGGCATATAAATAATCCAATTTAATCCAATTTAGAATGGTACATGTGACTGTGGTTGAGGGGATGATAGGGTTACTTGTACTTCCTCATGTGACCCTGGTGCAGTGGTAGATCCACTTCCATTACCCTTATTCTTTGATGGGGTTTAGACCTTAGTGGTCCCTTGCATGTTTTTGCATTATGGTCAGCTTTGCCACATTTTTTACAGGTAATAACCTAATAACCTTGAATGTTCTTTGTCCCTTTGTTCCATCACGCACGTCTTCAACAGGGTCCGATTTTCTTTTTTCGTCATGGGGTGGCCTGCAAGCCTCCTAATAGTGGGTGGCTCTGGAGATAGTAGTCTAGTCTTCACCCAATAGTCTTTTGAATTGACAAGTTTGATGACATGCTCATAGGTTGTTCTAAATGCATCTATCTTTAGCCAAGGGTGCATATATGGTTATGGCCTGTCACACCTCTTTTGAATAGCTGCCAATGCATGAACACATGATATTCCTACAAATAATTAAATAGCATTGACATAGCAAAATGCATATCTTTAATACATATAAGTCAAATACAACTTGTTATTACTACCTGTCAGTTGCCACATATTGCAAGTACAAGTTTTCCTTCCAATATGCACAACAATCTTCTTTAAATGTGTGTGAACCTCAAACACATTACGATCGTTGTCACTAGTTCATTAAGCTGTCCAGAACTTAGTATCCTTTATAAGATCCTCCAATTTTCTTTGCTGAACTGGTGTCAATACTCCAGTGTAGGTGCTTAGAACCTTCTTGTGTTTTGCCATTCTCCTCATCAAGTAGTAACGAAGCTCCTCCAATATGGTGAGAATACACTTTCCCCTGTAATGGTTAATTTTGACGTTTCAGACCTCACTCATGTTGTTAGTCACGTTGTCAAGTTTGGGACAGTGGCTAAAATCGGATTTGGTCCAGCAAAAAGGTTGAAACTTAGCAAGATATGCCCATGCTTCTTCGTTCATCCTATTCAGCCTCTGCATATGATACTGGAACTATGCGTCTGTACTACTCTTTGTACACGCCCACATCATATTTTTCAGCTGTTTATCCTTGGATCTCCTAATAAAATTCTTTCAAATGTGCCTTACACAATTTCTATGGTGTGCATTTGGCATCACCTCATGCAAAGCAAGCAACAAACACTGCAGAATACATCCAAATAAACAAGCTTAAGATGTGCATTCGAATCCTGAAGAAACTATTTAACAAACACATACATCTTGAGTAAAACCATTCATCAGGCAGATATGTCTTCCAAAAAATTATTTTCAGACAGATAGATTCCTAAAGAATGAACACATCTGGCAGATAGGTCCCTAAAGAATGAACACTACTTCACATTAATTTCACATCAATTCAAACAGAACGACATCAAGTACAATAAACAATGCAACTCAGGACCACCTTAATTCAATTCAATAGAATGACATCAATTCAAACAGAATCACATCAAGTACACATAAACAATGCAACTCAGGCCAATTCAATTCAATTCAATTCAACTACAAATACAATCAGGCCATTCAATTCCATTCAAATACAAATATAACTAGGCCACTTCAAATATAGTAACACCAAGTGAAGTTAAAACAATGGTGTTGTCGTCACATCAACTCAATTCAATTCAAATATAGTCAGACATATTCATAACAATATAAACGTAAATAATGTAACTGTCATTTACCTTCTGCTGATCAGAGATAAAATTTCATTCTTCCACCGAGCAATTACCAATGTCCTCTTGGAGAAGTTGTAGAAATCACTTCCAACTTTGATTTATTTCACTGTCAATTACTGTATAGGTAATCATATAGAAGTGATTGTTTGCATCCTGAGCTACAGCACACAACAGTTACCCTCTATAATATCCTTTTAAGTAACATCCGTCCAACCCAATCAGTAGTCTGCAGCCAGCCCTAAACTTCTTTTTACACCCATCCAGACAGACATACAATTTGCTAAACAATGATGGTGAACCAGGAATTGTGGGGGTTGTTTCCAGCAATGTAGTGCTGCCAAGATTGCTCCTGTAAATCTCAGTGAGGTAATCTCTCAATTTTCCATACTGAACCCTCTCATTCCCAACATATATTTTCCTAGCAATCCTTAAAGCTCTATATATCATCTTGTCACTGCACACTACATTAAAGTCTATCTTAATATGATCAAAAAAGCTTCTCCATGAGTCAAATGAAGTTAGGTCAATAACCTCTTCTCTAATTTATCAGCCACTCAGTTCTGATCGGCCATGTTGGGGCCAGTTAAAACAATCTCCCTCATTGTCTGATGATTGAGGTGTATCAAAATTCTCTGACTCAAACCCTAAACCATCAGTGTGTTTAGCCCCAACTTTCTTTCTTACATTATCCTTTTTTTCAACAGCTTTTTTCTTACTCTTCTTATCTCTTTTGCCATGTCTGCTCTTTGTTTTCTTTATGAGTCTTTCATCTTCATAGCTATCATAGCTATCATCGGTGTAATCCTCAAAGTCTGGAGGTGGGGGTTTATACGCCTCGTCTTCCGTACTTTCATAGCTATCATTGTCAGAAATTGGTTCATCAGAAAAGACCTCATCTTCGTTGTCCTCGTCTTTGTCTTCCTGATTCATGTTATCTTTAACAGTATCTCCCTGACCCAAATTCATGTCAACTTCTTTCTCAAAATCAACATCTTCCATAATTGGATGATCAAAGAATAGATACAATTCATCCGTCTCTCTATCCTCACTCTTCTTGTCACACATCTCTCTAATTTTCTTATCTCCATATAGGATGTAGGCTTGCTTCATAATTAAGAGCTATTGGATCATATCAATACATCTTGTATGCATGGTAGCCAAACTCTTCAAACATTTTCTTCAAGTCAAAATAATTCACTAGGCCAAGATCCAACGGAAAAAAATCTCTTTACATTTCCATTAATGTAAAGAAGTTCATCCCTATTATCTTTGACAAAGTTTCCCCGATGTTGAAAGATAGGGATAACCCAATCAGTCATATGACATTCATAAAGATGGAATAAAATGTCAAAGTCAGAACACAAACTTATACAGATGAATTACATACTAAACAACAACTGCTCAAACTTTGGTTTTTTATTTGTGATAACCATATTAATCCATGCATAAAGTGTATTTACCACAAACTATTGAATCTTTTTAATGTTAAGCTCATATATGCATGCATTACACAACTTATCAGTAACTGATTTTTATAGTAATGAAGAATCTAGAAACACTTTTTTCAACAACTAATTTCTACTACCACAAACAACTACACAAGATACACACCTTTAAACAAGTGCAACCATGAACAACTATACCATCTACATCATACTAGAAAAGAGATATATTAACATCAATTAGTGGCGACCGATAGACTAGCAGAACCTTTTTCTCAATAATTCTGTCTCATACAAAGTCTTGATTTAACAATGTCAGCGTGGTGGTGGCTTTTTCCGTAAAACCTAGGGGAAGAGAAGATGTTGCTTGTATTTTGTTTTGGAGGAGGAAAGATAAAAAAAGACCTTTACACCCACTTAGTTAACGAAACGACAACACATTATCGTGCCCTAGTCCAAAAACGCGACGTTTAGCATCATTCAAAATGAAAACTTATTTATCCTAATTTTACACGTGGCACTTAATGATTGGGTGGAAACTCAGGTACAGTCAACTTCACGTGAAGTTGATAACTGAGAGTCGTTAGATGAAAATTTAGTCAAATATTCAAATCATTTAACGGCTTTCAGCTACCAACTTCACGTGAAGTTGACTGCACATGAGTTTTCACCTAATGATTGAGTCATTAGTTTCATGTGATACGATATATTGTTCGGTTAGTTCGTAATGGAAGAATAACAAAAAAGATTAGAGTGAAGGATAAAAAAAAAATTGAAGACTAATTGTGTAATTAGATTTTGTTAAAGACTAAAACGTTCATTACAAAAATTTTTAAGGACCAATTTAGATAAATACTAAAAAAAACCAAAGAAATGGCGGTAAGTTGAGCGCCGAGAAGAAATTGCAGCAATAAATAGCCACAATTCTCACTCATTTGTTTTCAGTTTTCACTAGTCACTCCCCAACAATACACAATACACAACACAAAATCCCATTTTTCATTTTTTTTTCTCTCACCACCTCCTAGGTTTTCTACTCTCTCCCTCGCTTAATTTGGCGGGAAAATCCCTAGATAGAGAGTGTGATTATTTCTTTCTTTCTTTCTGGAATCTGGGAATAGAGAAGAAGAAGAAGAAGAAGAATTGGAATTAGAATGGGGAAGGAGGAGGAGGAGATGAGAGGTGAAATAGAAGAGAGGTTAATAAACGAAGAGTACAAGATTTGGAAAAAGAACACTCCTTTTCTCTACGACCTTGTTATAACCCACGCGCTCGAGTGGCCTTCTCTCACCGTTGAATGGCTTCCCGACAGGGACGAGCCGCCGGGGAAGGACTACTCCGTTCAGAAGATGATTCTTGGGACCCACACATCCGAGAACGAGCCCAACTACCTCATGCTCGCTCAGGTCCAGCTCCCTCTCGACGAGGCCGAGAACGATTCACGCCACTACGACGACGACCGCCCCGACCTCGGTGGCTTTGGCGCCGCCAACGGCAAGGTATCTCCATCCCAACCATACATGCTCTTCTCATTTGCAATTTCATCCTCATTATAAAATTTTTATTGCTTATTCATTTTCATTATTAAACCCTAATTATAATTGCAATTTCATTAGGGCTTAGTTTGGGTACATGTACATCAACAATTTGGTGATCTAAAGTATGCATTTTTCTTCTGCATCTTTGTATGACTTCAATTTGATGCTTTTTTTTTGCCCGATTTCAACAACTTTTGCAAATGGCACGTGCAATGTGGTTAATTCTTACTAGGGTTTAGGGATTGTTAATTTGGTCCTTGCTAAGTTTGATTCTTTATTTATTTTCGGGCGGTATTTGTGTTACTCTGATTTGATGCTTTCTCACCTAATCTGGGCGGGTTTTGAAAGCTGCAGTTGCCACGTGCCAATTGGGGGATTATTTGAGTTGGTATTGAGTGTGTCATCTCATTGGAGTGTGTGTTGTGTTCAACAGGTGCAAATAATCCAGCAGATAAATCATGATGGAGAGGTTAATAGAGCTCGTTACATGCCTCAGAACCCCTTTATTATTGCCACTAAGACTGTCAGTGCCGAGGTTTATGTCTTTGATTACAGCAGGCATCTGTCTAAGCCTCCGCTAGATGGGGCATGTAACCCTGATCTTAGATTGAGAGGTCACAATACCGAAGGGTATGGCTTGTCATGGAGCAAGTTCAAGCAGGGCCATTTGCTGAGTGGCTCCGATGATGCTCAGATATGCTTGTGGGATATTAATGCAACTCCTAAGAATAAAACCCTTGAAGCTAGTCAGATATTCAAGGTACTTTCTTTTTCTATTCATCATAATTTACATCCACCTATTGTGTTAATTTTTTTTATGCAAAGTAATCCTTAGCCTATTGCAATTTGTCACATGATGGGTTTATTTTCCTTGCACATCCTACTTGCATGATTACATCTGACAAATTAACAGTGTTTTCATTTTTCTTAATATCCTCATCTGCAGCCTCACAAGTAATGTCATTTATTCTGACCAGGTTCATGAGGGTGTTGTGGAGGATGTCGCTTGGCATTTGAGGCATGAGTACTTATTTGGTTCTGTTGGTGATGATCAATATTTGCTTATATGGGATCTCCGAACACCGTCAGTCACCAAACCTGTCCAATCTGTTGTTGCCCATTCAAGTGAGGTGGATAATAATTCTGCCTGTCATGATCTCATTTTATCGTGTCAACCAGTTAGTTCTTAATACACATGTTGAAAAGTAAATCCATCCAAGGAACTCTTTTGTGATGGGATTGATCATCTGTACAACACCCAATCACTGAAGCCCAATCATTGTTTAAAGAATTTGTTAAAATACAATTCTGAGAATACTCATGTATTCTCTGATTCATGATAAAATTAATTTCACCAGGACAAGTGTTAGAATGCTGTGACATCTTAGAAAACACATATATTTTATGGAAATGATTACAAATCAAAGTGTCATTTTGATTTTCTTTTCCAGGAATTTCAGACAGTTCATCCTTCTTTCCTTAATATCACCTACTGATATTGGATTTTGTGTTTGATGTCCTGTTAGGTTAATTGCTTGGCTTTCAATCCCTTTAATGAATGGGTTGTTGCTACTGGTTCCACTGATAAAACTGTGAAGCTATTTGATCTGCGCAAGATCAGTACTGCACTTCACACCTTTGATTGTCACAAGTAACATTCTCTCCAAATTATTATGAAACTACTCCTTAATTGTGTTTATCTGTCTTTGATCTGGATTTTGGTTCTGCCATACAACAGGGAGGAAGTATTCCAGGTTGGTTGGAATCCAAAGAATGAGACAATCTTGGCTTCTTGTTGTCTTGGTAGGAGACTCATGGTGTGGGATCTTAGCAGGTATACTCAATCCACTGTCATCCTGAAAATTTTGGTGTTTAGTCAATATTAGGTTTACTGATATGGTGCTGAGTTCTTTTACCCTTTCGCTAGATTTTAAATTATAATGGTTTCAACTTAGGGGAGCCAAATCATGACATAAAGCATTTATGCATATTTGAGCTTGAGTTCATGCATTTCACATACAGAGTAGAACAGGCTCTTACATGTTGGTTAATGTTAGCTCTTAGGTGTAGAGCTTGCAACTAGTTAGCAATGTTAAAATGAGGGTTCATAATTGTTTATTTGTTTTACTGAGGAAAATGGGTTATTAAATAATATCTAGAAATATTATACATGATTAATTGTATATACTTCGCTGTTTTCCTCCTTGATTATTAAGTTCATGTATTTGCCCCCTTAGGATTGATGAAGAGCAGTCACCAGAAGATGCGGAAGATGGTCCACCAGAACTGCTTTTCATTCATGGTGGCCATACAAGTAAAATATCTGACTTCTCTTGGAACCCATGTGAAGATTGGGTGGTTGCTAGTGTGGCTGAAGACAACATACTTCAAATATGGCAGATGGCAGAGAACATATACCATGACGAAGATGATCTGCCGGAAGAGTCCACTAAGGCTTCTTAATGTTATAATAACTTGTCATGATAGTTAGTTGTGTTGGTCCTGTTGCTCCCTTTTTCACCTTAGTTGAAGCTGTGTTTTTGTAAGTTATGAAACTATATATGATTGCTCGACCTGTACTTGGTCGTAGCGTACTCAAGTACTGAGCAACTGAGACTTAGGTGCAACTTGATAGTAAGATTTGCTATATTGTTTTTCTTCCAAATACGGTGTCAACTGTTTCAATGATCTTAACCTACCTTTAGTTACGAGATATGCTAATTTACTATTTTTTATTTGTTTTTACAGATACCTTGTCAACTGTTTCAATGATCGTAACCCACTAGTCACCAAAAAAAAAATGATCGTAACCCACTTTTAGTTATGAGATATGCTAATTAAATGTGTGAGTGAGAAAATGATGGATTTTCATGTTGTGTAGAATGCACACCTTTGGTTGGTTCTACCCGAAGTTGTTGAGGGCAATTTCGATTTGTTGGTCTAGACTTCCCATTAGTTATAGCTATTACCGGTTACGAATTTAAAATGAAATTAGCATGTACACTCTCACATATGCTTACGTGCTGCTAATTCAGCTTTAGCCCACTAGCAACAAAACGTAATATCAGTGCCTCAGTGGTGTGATTCCTGATTGACAATCTTTTGGAAGGATTTTTTTTCTTAAATAAAATAAAATAAAATAAAACTTTATTTCCCGAAGGAAAAAAGAAGACATTATTTACGAAAATCCATTTTGGAATGGATAACACGGAAAATCGATTTGTTTTTGTTGCCGTTTATATAGCACTAGTATAAAAGAACTCTAGGTGTGTTTTTTAATAGTTTTGCAGTATAAGTATTGTAGTAATTGATTAGCGAGCACTTCCCCAACATCTAACCACTAACGTCAAAATTGAGCGATAAATATAGCTCCTATGTAATGTCCACAAGATCACAACAAACTGACAAAGCAACCGGTAACATCATAAAAGATCAACTGAAAAAACAGAAGTCTAGATAAAAATTATAAAAATAAAAACAAAAATTAAGGTGAAGGGCTAAATTAATAATGTATAGAAGGCACGCATTACTTTTCTTCCAAGCGCCGGAGCACAGACTCAACAAAGTTTCGTTGCCTGCAATGCATGTGGATAATTAGTTTGGTAGGTAAAATGACTGAAATAAGAACCAAAGTGTAAACAAATCTAATACAGCATGACTTTTATCAGCAAACTCTACTGTCGCCAATGCACATCTGATAAGTACTTCCTTGAATCAAGTGTTTGATAAAATACTTCAGTTATCAGCGAATAATACTTACGTGTATCATAAGAAAACTAAAACGATCCTAATCCTCATTATAATGCCTAGATCGTTACGAATGCATTTGATTAAAAAGAAGAGGTACTAAGAAGTTGAACTTACTTTCCTTCTCTAAGCTTCGGGCTGGGGCGAGAATACTTTAGATATCCATCCCAAGGAACCATTTTTAGGCCAGCACGTTGTGAGATTATCTCTCTCACCCTACAACCATTGAAATAAAGTAATAAACATACTGTTTCAAGTTTTAACTCCTTGAAGCCAAACAAAGATGCTGCATATCATCGATAATAAAGATCTTTGACCTCTCTGCAAATTCAATGGATGTCTCTCCTGGCTTCTGATTCTGTGGCTCCAAGTACCAAACATCACACACAACAGCCCAAGATGTCATTAATTGCAGCAGATGCTTAGTGAATGATTGCCTGCAAATGCATGAAAACTAGAAAGTCTAAAACAGAAATACAAGAAAAGTGAAAGATCAGAATGATTAACCCCTCAAATATATGTTCTTACTTGCGACTATTCCAAAATGCATCTACAAAAATTTTATTGTACTTGATGGCTACTGGGCAAACTGTGCATCCAAGTTCAAATGCACCCTACAAATTATTAAAATTAAGAAGCTTCCATTAAAGCTTTCGGCATTCAGGAATTAGAATACAAGTCAATGGAGATAAAATCACAGAAGGGAACAAAAGCCTATTGTAACAAGAGATTAGAATCACTGCAACTGAAAATGTTTTACACACCTTCTTGAACATCACAGAGTAGTGATTATTTACACAAGTTCCTTCAGGAAATATGAGAAGAGGGTTATTGTCAGCTCCTTGAACATGCTCCCTCAATCTGAAGTATGAAAAATTATGCAAGTAAAACAATAAGATCTGATGCATATATTTCCAAACATTTTTTTTATATCAAGAAGCAATTCTGTTAAGACATACAGAAGAAGAATGCAAGGAGATAAGAGAAGAGACATTTCATATGAAAACAACAACTAAAGAGATAACAGAACATCAGAGAAGCAAGCTCTCCTAACATTTTCATTTCTACTTACTTCCTTGCCACAATTTCTCGATCCTTTGCCTCTGTCCGATTGAACCAGATACACCCTACACTCTCCAAAATGGTGTTCTGCAACAATCCTGTTCATGATATGAAGAAATGTTTCAGACATAAATTTGTGCTTGTAAAATATCTAATAAGCTCAAAGCAAATTTGAGGCACATGAGTGAACATACAAGGAAAGATTGGTTCAAGAACAAAAGTAATCAAGAGAAAGACCGAGTAGCATCTATTGAGAGATGATGATGAAAACATGTTAATATAATAACCGCTGGAGTGAGTGACGTGAAAAAGTAGATCTAAAGGAAGTTATTTGATTGGAAGTGGATCAAAATTAATTCTAGTGAAGATATCTAAGAACAATTGTTGAAGCATGGTAATGCCAATGTGCAATTCTCAACCAAATTACCAGGATAAGAGAAGCCACAACAAACTTCTTTTTGTGTTTCCTTTGGCAATGTGCAATTCTCAAAACCAAATTACCAGGATAAGAGATGCCACAAAAAATTAATAAATAATAATAAAAAAGGCGCTACTTATTGATGACAAAGACTTAAAAGCTTTGTGTATGTCTCTTGAGGTATACACCACGGCACTTACCAACCCATCCTGGATGTTTCTGCATAATAACAGCAAATGCAGTCATCTGTTCTAAGATAATGAAATCAATCATGGAAGTATGGTTGGCCACAAAAACCTATTCAATGAACAAAAAGCTTAGATTAATACTACCAAACTCTAATCGATATGTGAATAAGGACAAAATGGCAACACCAATATACATCAGACAAACCTGCTTTGGTCGCATGCTAGGCCGTGGCCCATGGTACTTGACAACCCCAGTCCAGGATGCAACAAAGAAACCGCATATCATCTCCACCAAACATCTCTGAAAGAAAGAAGCAACTTACAGTGCATTGACTTTGATACACAGAAAGTTAGAAGTTGTCAAGTTGCTATTCTTCAAAGGGAAAAACAGAGAGCTAATTAGAACGTGTGACATAAAAAACAAGAACTAGAAAGAAACAAATTTTTTTCCTGTGCTTTAAATAAAGCAATCATTCATTACAGAAGTTGATATTACAACTTGAAGGGAAAATAAATTATGACCATCAATGAATTGACCAAAATTTATTGCATAATAATAATAATAATAATAATATTATTATTATTATTATTGTTATTATTATTATTATTATTATTANNNNTCAATATACACACACACGCACACACTAACTCTTCCATTTGTCAAACTAAAATTTGAAGTTTAAATAGAGCCATTGGATTAAGTTTCTTCTTCTGGTAGTTAAGACAACATGAATTGAAACCAGACACAAGGCACTTAATATTAAATCCAAATAATGCGAAAGGGACTGGGTGTTTCTTGGTTAGGGTCAAATCCCTATCAGGTGGCTTTAACTGCTTTTTACCCTTTCTCCCCTCTTACACTATTAGTCCAAATTTTAACTATAATAAATAAGATACAACATAAGATGATACAATGCAGGAACAACTATACCTAATATTTTTACATTATATGCCTTAAAGCTTGAAAAATTGAAAGGACATCATAGAAGGTTATAACCCAACAGTTCAGTGCTGCCAAGAGTCCACAGCAACTGAGAACCAGTAGAATATTTTGTATATTTGAACCCTTTCTCTTTCTATATTCTGGACTTAGTTCAAATGTCAAAGAAATCTTAATGCATCAAACCAGTAGAAGTTCTTTTTTTATCCTTTTTATTTGACTGCAAACTGTTAGAAGTTTGACCATTAATTTCCAGTTATGACAACAGTAGAACCCTGCAGGGTCAAAGCAGGAAGCAGGATGCAACAGACAGGGACAACATTACAATAAAACAAGTCATCAATATGAAAAGTTGAAAAGAAATACTAATAGGCCAAATATAAACAGCATGTTTCAGTCAGCCCACAAAAACCAAAACTTCGTTTGATGTATAACAAATTAGAAAGGAATTGAGTGGATTCTGAACTCCTTGTATTTGATTGATGTGTACATCAAGAAATCCACTCAAAATTAGATTGATTCCTTTTTTTTTTTTTGCCGTAGAAGGAATTTTATTAGGCTTTTTAGTTTTGGTTTCCAAATTGATAACATATTAATATTCTCTTAACAATACATGATTCATGATACGATACAATAACTCACATGATATGGTTCTTTTTGTTATTGTAAAACATTTTATACTGTTAGTGCATCAAAATTAAACTCATTATTTTATGCTAAGAAAGTAATATAGAAATAAAAATGAATTTCATTAATCTCTTTTAAGTTCCAAGAGTACTAATTGATTTGCAAATAAATTTGAATCGCATATTTTTATAGGGAATTCTATTCATGGAGTTGCTCTCTAAATCAAATTGGTTCTATTTTTAATGATTCCAGAGTGTAAAAGAGAATCATATTTAGTTAAAGCTGAAGATCAAATCATGTCCTTTAAATCCTGTTGTTTTCTTTTCGATAATGTCAGCATCAAAGCATATCTCTATAAGGATAAGTATCATCTAAAATTAGCTAGGCAGATAGCAATATTTCATTAGTAATACTATATGATGCATCACATGTAAGCAAATATGGTAAAAGCAATATGCTGACCTTGCAGGGAACAGAATCAAATATCGAATTACAACTCCAAAGCACCACAAAGGAAATAAATAAACATTCCAGTTCCAAGGTTCTGATCGAATTGACTTGAAGCACCTTAAGAATGAATCCTACTCAGCATAAAACTCAATATGTGAGCAGATGACCAGAATCTATCCAAGGCGCAAAATAGGGGATGGCATATATTGCAATATCAATATGAAATGACATTATGTCTAATGGCTTTCGGCTTCCATTAGACCTAAAATATAAAACTTCTGATTTATAGCAAAACCCTAAATCATCCATGAGAACTGAAACAGAAAAATCAAGAGGCAATGAAGCCTGCAGAAGCAGGACACCATTTATTGTTGGAAAAAGCTAAATTTTCCCTGCTTGACAGTAAAAATTCTCCTCTTTAATACACTCAATGATGATCATTATTGTTTCTATAAAAGATAATAACTGAAACTGACACCACACGGCATGAAAATATTCAAGATAAGCCCAAAAGCTTACATCTACAATAGCACCCGCAGCCTCAGATAGAGTAGGAGAAATGTCAAGCAAATCACACCTGAAATATAATTTCATATATTCTCCACATGAGAATCCAGCTATCACATTGCCAGGAGTATGTGAAAAATTAAATGAGAAAAGAATTAAAAGGACTCTAGTTTTCAGCTATGTCAATTGAGAAAAAGAAATCTGCTTTTTTTCTTGTTGACTACTATTTTGTGAGCATCTATACAACATAAAGTCAAGGTAACGTGTATGCATACAGGCGAAGCTTTCCATGAGGCTCTTGATGAATGGTGTGTCCAGAAGGTAGATAATCTTCAATGTTAGGTTGATCAAGTTCCAATTCAGTACTTTGAGACTTGGGATTGGTCTTCCTCATCATCTTTGTGGTCCTAACACTGAACTGAAGGGACTTCCCAATACAAACTTGCAGCCAAAGACGACCTTCTGGAATCCAAAATGTGTTATGCTCAAACCTCTCATGCTATAAATTGAAAATTCCTTTTAAACATCTATGACTAGAATACCAAAGAGAAGCCACAACAAATCATCAAGGTCACCATCTACTCGAAAACAATTAAACAAACTAGCAGCACATGCATCAATTACCATTTACCAATATGCCATGTGATCTAATCCAACAACTGTGTGAAGCAAAGAAAGTGACAGTGAAATCATTAGAACCAAAAGGTATAGAAATTTCTCACTTCTGGCTGCCAAGTGAACTCAAACTCCTCTAAAAAATATCATGTAGCGGACACAGAAAAGTGAACAAAAAGCAAAAACAAGAATCACAGAAAGGACCAAAAATAGAAGGGAAAAATTTGTCGTTTCATGAAATGGATTCCATGCAAATCAGACAAAATAAAAAGCATAACTAACGCTATGTATACGAACCAGATTAACTAAATTATGCTAATAAAAAAAAAAACCCTAGCGCTTCTCTTTCACATCAATCAGAGAATCTACGAAGCATATATATCAATATAAGCCTATAATAACAATAAATGTGGGAATATGATATCGCATTGAAATCATCGAGGCCCAGAAAATTCCAAAATAGAAAAATGGCGGAGAGAAAGATAGCTTACGGTGGCGAATCTGAGATGACGTGGACGTCGACGATGTGACCAACGCTCCAACAACTTACGCAGGTTGGTTGCTCGCTGAAACTAACACGTACAACAAGTAGTAATGGCGAGGAAAAAGCCAGTGGCAGTTCTGTAATTTCAGTAATCCAACTAGGGTATTTTTGTCTATTTGCATTTATGATTCCTCGTGGTCGTTGGAACAGCATAACTAACCCTGACTCTCACGGTTACAGTTGGTTAGGTTAGAAAAATAAATTGCACCGATTATAAAATATTATGTGTACATTAAAAATATATAAATATGTATATTATTTAATTTATTTTTAATATATATTTTATATTTTAATATATTTTATATTAATGTTTGATTTGATTTTACAATGGCTTGATGGAGTTTATCAGCTATAGGTGAAAAAGTATGGTGTAATCTTATAGCAACTAATTAGATGTATACTCGTTCCATTCGAATGGACTGATATTCATTCTATATGAATAAATAATATTAAAATGAACTATATTTGAATAGAATGAGCATGAGTGCACAGTACTAAGATAGTAAGGGATAAGGGATTGATTGGGTTATGAAAATGTTTCGATTTTTTTATTTTTTATTTTCAAATAAATTTTACTATCTATAAAGTTATTATTATAGAAATTTAAAAAGATTAACATTGAAATAAAATTAAGAAAAAGAAAAAAAATGAATAAAAGAAATTGCAAAAAACCCTTAACAATTGGCTAGGAACTTATAATAGTTAAATTACAATCTCTTTTATTTTTTATTCTATACAAAAAAGTATTGCAACATAGAAAAATATCATCTTTTTCTTCGAATAAATCTAAAAGCTTTTTAAATCTAAAAATAGAGTAAAGAACAAATAGGTCCTTAACCTTTTTTTTCGCAGACATTTTCGTCCTCAACGAAGGGAAAATACATTTAAGTCCTTCACCCCCGAAAAATATGGACATTTCAATCTTTCCGTTGAGTTCAGGCATTTGGACTGGACGGAAAAGTCTGACCTGGCAAATGTGGCGCTGACCTGGTTGTTACGGAGGCCACGTGGCAGGGATTAATTCGAAACAGGACATATAAGTCCCCGCAACGAAAACGACGCCGTTTTTGTAACCTCCCCCAATCTTTCAAATTTCTCTGCCATTTTCTTCTTCCTTCGTCTTTTTTCCCTTCCATTCTTCTTCTTCGACCCCTGCCTCCATCACCGCCACAATGTAAGGAATCTTCTTTTCCTTACCAGGAATAGGAGGAACACAATCAGCTTCAACCTATTCAACGTCTTCTTTCCTGGCCATTTCAGCAATCAGATAAGGAAATGCCGCCTTTTTCCTCCCCACATAATGTACTTTATACATATGGTCCCAGATGATATGTGGGAGGAAGACCGGTTTACCCTCCAAAACAACTCAAATCAGAATAGCCAAGTCAACTGGAATAGATATCTCGTGAGAGCTTGGCATGACATAGCTGCCTAAGATCTGTTGCCACATCCGGGCTTCACGAACCAGCTGCTTAACTGGTTTCACCCACAATCGGTGCCCCTGTTCTAGGCACTACCCGGAATAGAAATCTTCTTCAAAATTCTGTCCCAATTCAGTATACCAGGTAGATTTTTGTCTTCCATTGCATTGACATAGGCACATTTTCCTTTCAGCTTCTGGGAGATCCGAAGGATCTCAGCAATGGCAGCCTCAGTTATTGGAATCTGCTTGCCTCTCATATACACTGTTTTCAGAGTGGGTGTGTAGAAGTTGGAATAAAACTCTATTGCCCAATCTTGATTGTACTCCTTCAATTCCCATTCAATAAAATGCCATTCCCGACTTTCAATGTTCTCATTAACCATGGTGTGCAAGTCGGAAGGGATTTTATTCCATTTGATGACCCTTTCAAAGTGAAGGCTTTTCTGTTGGAAAAAGGCCACAAATTGCTTCTCACAATATTGATTCGGAAAGTTAGATGTGTCTTCTGTTGGGACTCCCATGTCGGGATCAGAGAAGAGACCAGTGCTCTCTTTAGCTGGTTGTTTTTCTTTCCCAGTTGATTTCTTTCCTTTGGCAGGTTGTTTACCCTTGCCAGTGGTCCTCATCCTGGGAAGCATAGGGGTGGTACTGAGAGAGAGGAAAAATGATGGTTGGGCCCTAATAGCGACGGTGGTACGCCGGTAGAGAGGCGGCGGCGCGGCGGCAATGGGTCGCCGAGAAGGTTGTCGCGGATGAACGGTGGGTGGAAGGAGGGTGAGAAGAGAGAGAGACTAATGGGAGTAAGGGAGTGAGAAAAGGGAAGAAGGCGCAAAAAGAGAGGAAGGAGGAGGTCGCCGGCGTTGATGATGGCTGACGGAGGGGCGGTTGTGCGGTGCTGATGGAAGCAGGGGCCGAGGAAGAAGAATGGAAGGGAAAAAGGACGAAGGAAGAAGAAAAGTGCAGAGAAATTTGAAAGATTGTGGGAGGTTACAAAAGCGGCGTCGTTTTCGTTGCGGGGACTTATATGTTCTGTTTCGAATTAATCCCTGTCACGTGGCCTCCGTAACGACTAGGTCAGCGCCACCTCTGCCAGGTTAGACTTTTCCGTCCAGTCCAAACGCCTGAACTCAACGGAAGAATTGAAATGTCCACGTTTTTCGGGGGTGAGGAACTTGAATGTATTTTCCCTTCGTTGAGGACGAAAATGTCTGCGAAAAAAAAGTTATGGACCTATTTGTCCTTTACTCTTAAAAATATTTCCATGAATAAACAGTTTTTTTCGTTGAATCTTCATTTCAGATATGTAAAAATATATCCAAGACACGTCTCTATACTTATAAAGAAGGCAAATAGTTATTTATTTATAATATCATCGTGTGTTTTTATTTAAAAACATTTTTAACTTTAAAAATGCTGAAAACATAAAAAAAATATTTTCAAATTTCCATGTATTTTGAGCAAAAATATTTTTAATGTATTTTAAACCCATTTTTTATTTTTTTTAAAAATAAAAATAAAAAATGGGCAAATTAATCAGTTCCTAAAGTGTGTGAATAATCCCTTCAAATTTTGTGCAATATGTTGTGTATATATAAAAAATTAATTATTAAATTAATTATTATATATTTGTGTATAAATATATATATTATTTAATTTATTTTAAATATATATTATATATTATATTTTAATATATATTTTTTTGGTCTTATATTTTAATATCTTTATGCTGATGGTTCGTTTTTGATATATACACAACATCATGGATGTTTTTATAATGTTTTTGTATGGTCTGTTATTGATTATTAGTTTTATTTTTTGTCCTGGATTATCATTAAGATTAGGCAATTTGCATCTAGTAATAGCATTAGACCAAAATTTAGCCCACAAATGTGGCCCGCTATAATAGTAACCTTTTTTCATGGGCTCATGAGTCATGAGTCATGCTCCTTATGTTTCGATTGGACCTATAATAACAGAAAATGTAAATTATTGCATACCCCCCACCTTCCACAATTTATTTTTCATATAGATCAGCCGTTTGTGTTTTTGTTTAATAATGGAGAAGGGATGTTTTATCAGTTTGTGGGTGCAGGTTCATGACGTAGAGGGCATGGTGACAGAGTCCGTCAGCAGCGTGACAGTTTTTTGACAATACATGGGGGATGTGGTGATGCAGCGAGTTCAGCAGCGTGGCAGTTTTCTAACAACACGCGGTGGGCATGTTTTCTCCGAATCCAGCAGAGATTTCCATGCATTTTCGAGAAGCAGCAGCAACACGGGGTGGACGTGTTGTGTGTTGTATTGGAGGCGGTCTATATGCAGGAACAGCTCCTCTATCCCGATAATCAGTGACGCAGTTCAAACTCTATAAATTGAGCTCCTTCATCCCCTTTTATATTCCATTTTATGTTGTGCAGGGTGTTGAGAGAGAAGAAATATGAAGTGAGGAAGAAGAAGAAGAGAGTTACTAGTGTATGAGTAGTGTGTTTAAAAAAAAAAAGAGTAATTATACAAAAAAAATATATTAGTTTGTATTGATTAAAAATTGTATATAATTATACGGCACTCGAAGAACATATTATCAATTATTTGGATTATTTTATTT
>NC_029787.2:131710991-131721135 GCF_000816755.2 Arachis ipaensis | reverse complement strand
AATGATATTATTTTTGTTTGTATTTAATATTTCTATGTTATTTAATTAAGTTTGTAAATATTAAATTTAATAAATAATATAAGTTTTAGTATATTATTATTTTATATTATATTTGTTTGTTGATTAGTAAATAGAGAAATAATATAAATATAAATTCCATTAATTTTTGGAATTCTTTGTTATAATAATGTGATTATTTTTTATAGATTTAATAAATAATTTAAATGTTAACATTAATGAATAATTTTTTATTTATGAAAATAAATAAATATTATGAATTTATAAAAAATATTTGTTCAAGTATTTGTTATGATCGTTATGAAGGATAATAATATTTTAAATTATTAAGAAAAAGTGTCACACATCAGCGGTCTCTTTCTTTTTTTTTTTTTTGGTTTCCCACGGTATCCCCCAATCCGGCAGGTCAAGGACTAATCCGTCACGGTACTGAGCTCCATTTAAGGGTTTGTCGCTGGCCAATTGGTTGCTGCATGCACAAGGCGGGATTCGAACCCCCAACACTTGCTTAAGCGGACTAGTGAGCTAACCACTAGACCAACCCAACTTGGTTAGCGGTCTCTTTCTTTATTAGGGCAAAAGCGATAGGCAAAATGTTCTGGTTATCATCTTGTACAACAGCAACCAAAAATACACTTTTATATTTTACGTAAAGGTGTGTGCCATCAACCTGAACCAGAGGCTTACAATGCTTGAACGCTCTAATGCACGGGTTGAAACTCTAAAATACGCGATGAAGTATCCTGATACCATTCGCTTCCTCACTCCCGTTGTACAGGAGTTGTGTTTATATTTGGACAATTAAGTCAGACATCTTCTGAACCATGATCGAGAACCACCATGGCAAAACTTGATAAGAATCTTTTCAACCACCAAAAAATTTGGCTATGGACTTTTGTTTTGTCAACCAAGCCTTTCGGTAACTGATGGTGTAATTAATCCTTGACTGAACTTTCGCAATTATAGATTTTACCTTGATGGACAGGTCGGTCTCAACCAATGGCTTTATAGTCTCAGCAACTGTATCCAAGTTCAACTAGGAATGATTCTGTGAAATCGTTTCCATAGTGTACGTGTGCTTACCTTGTATCTGCATATGTCCCAACAACTTTTTTTCCATATCAAGCTGGCTCGGATAAGCCAATCGCACCCATGTCCATACGTCTTGCATTTTACATAGAACGTTTGTGGCTCAGACTCTTGGTGTCGATCCTTTTGCAGTAACTGTCACTCTTGGTGTCGATCCTTTTCTATGGCCATAATCTACAAAAACAGATATGGCTTTCTTATTGGTTCTATTCCTTCTCCTCTAACTGATGATCCTCTGTTTTCAACATGGGAGCGTTGCAATAATTTGGTGTTGTCTTGACTATTTCATTCTCTCTCCCTCTATTATCCAAAGTGTTGTTTATTTTTCTACTGCCCCTTCTATATGGACTGACCTTAAATAACATTTTTTCCAAAGTAATTTTCTTTGTATTACAGAATTACAAGAAGAAATTTATGCTCTTAGACAAGGAAATCAGTCATTTACAAAATTTTATACCTATTTGAAGATATTTTGAGAAGAGCTTGATAACTCATGTCTTCTTCCCGTCTGTAATTGCCCAGCCAAAACACATCGCTCACAAGATTTTATCATTCGATTCCTTAAAGGTCTTGATAAGCGTTTTTCTCTAGTTCGATCACAAGTTCTTCTTCTTGATCCTCTTCCATCTGTCACCAGGGTGTTCGCTCTTATCGTTCAACACGAACGTCAACTTCAAAATGCATCTGGAATTTTGGACGATCAACGAACCATTGCTGCTGCCGTAGAAGCTCGTCATCCTCCTTTTGGCCGTGGTCGTGGGTATGCCTCTTCAAACCTAGGACGCGGCAGCGGTGGTTCCTCAAAGGTTTGCTCTTATTGTGGTAGAGGGGGCACACCGTGGATGTTTGTTACAACAAACATGGCTACCCTCCCAGCCACCCGCGTCACCCAAGGAGACCACGATTCCTTGACCGTGCCTCTGCCTCCATTAATGCCGGCGTTGTGCCGACACCATCTCCTGGCTCTCCCACACCGCCAGTTTCTTCTCATGTCTTAGTTCATGAAGAAAGGACTCCTCATCAAAGAACACACACAGAGCAGGCTTTGGACTTTACTCTAGCTCAACACAATATCCTTCTAGCATTTTTGAAAAAGGCTGAATCTCAATCTTCAGACAGCAAGAATAAAAGCTTCTCACCCTCCAACCAAATTAGGCTTCTTTCTAACCCAACTTTGGGTACCCATTATTTGTGTTCATTTCACACTTATTATATTTTAAATAATTTTACTGCACAAAATAAATTTATAGGCACTTGGATCATTGATTCTGGTGTCACGGATCATATTACCTCCAATTTATCTTGGTTCATATCTTTTTCTAAAATTAATCCAGTTACTGTTCATATGCTTAATGGTTCTAAAGTTACTTCTTTTTATGAAGGTGTTGTTAAATTTTCAACTTCATTAACTCTTCATGATGTTCTTTACTTACCCCGCTTCTTTAATTTTAATATTATTTCTATTTCAAAAATAACTTCAATGATCAATTGCCAACTTACTTTTTCACACTCTTCTTATTTCTTACAGGACAACAATTTGAAGATGATTGGTTTGGGTAGCATGAGATAAGGGTTGTATGTCCTTGAAACCTCTATCACAACAAATAATCCATTTCCTGCTCATACAATAAACACCACTCATTCAACACCCATTTCACCTTTCAATTTATGACATTTTCGTTTAGGACATCTTTTTGGATAAAGATTAAAATTTTTACATAGACAATTTCCCTTTATTTCTATGCCTCATGATAAGCCTTGTAATGTTTACCATTTTTTCAAGCAAAAGAAACTTTCATTCTCACCAAGTTTTAATAATGCTAATGTAATTTTAAATTATTGCATTTTGATATATGAGGACCGTTTCGACAAAATTCAATCCATAATCATAAATATTTTTTAACTATTGTTGATGATTTTAGCCGTTTTACTTGGGTAGTTTTATTACAATCAAAAAGCGAAGTACAAAATCATGTCAAAAATTTTATTGCATTAGTCGAAACGCAATTTAACTCCAAAGTTAAGTATATACGTTTCGACAATGGACCGGAATTTCTCTTACATGATTTTTTTCTTCAAAGGGCATAATTCATCAACGTAGTTGTGTTGAAACACCCGAACAAAATGGGAGAGTGGAATGTAAGCACCAACATATTTTAAACGTAGCTTGTGCTCTCATGTTCCAATCTAATTTATCTCTATCATTTTGGTCTTATGCTATCAATCATGCAGTTTATTTAATTAACCGAGTCCCTTCTTCTATAAATAATTTTAAAACTACTTTTAAAATTTTATTTAATAAGTCTCCTAATTATAATGATATAAAGATTTTTGGTTGCTTATGCTATGTATAACTCTCATGACTAATTATTCTAAATTTGATCCAAGGGCAAAAAAGCTGTATTTTTTGGTTTCAAACATGAAATTAAAGGGTACATTATTTACACTTTAGAAAATAAAAAGTTTGAAATGTCTAAAAACATTATTTTCTATGAAATGGTAATGCCTTTTATCATTAGTACTAAATCAGTTTTAAACATACCAAATTCACACATGTCCAAAACAAAACAATTCCATGAAATACCAATCAAACAACTCATTTCCCTTTCCATTGGGCCTGAACCATTACCTATTGACCCACCCATACTTCATCATCAAGTTAATACACCTCAGTTCATCTCTTCTCCTCCTTCACAATCCTTAACCTCGTCTCCTGCTTCCCAATCAGACATAATCTCTCCTACACCGTCTTCAACCATTTATCCTACCTTCCCTCCTTTACAATCCTTAATCTCGTCTCCTGCTTCCCAATCAGAAATAATCTCTCCTACACCGTTCTCAACCGTTCATCCTACCATCCGTCACCGTCTCCGTCATAAACATCCCCCATCGTCTCGCTGACTATATTTGTGGCTCTTCTCTCACTACTCCAATTCCACCATCTTCAACTTGTAGGTATCCTATTTCTTCTGTTCTGTCTCTGACCTCTCTTTCCCCTTCTCATCAGAAATTTATTTTATCCTTACATTCTGAAATTGAGCCAAAATCTTTTCAGGACGCCAATAAATATTCTCATTGGTGCAGTGCTATGAAAGCTGAACTTGTTGTTCTGGATTTGAACCAAATTTGATCTATTGTGGATTGTCCTCCTGGTGTAAAATTCATTGGCTGTAGATGGGGTGTATAGGATCAAGCGTCGCCATGATGGTTCTGTGGAACGTTATAAGGCTCGTCTCGTAGCAAAAGGATTCACACAAACAGAAGGGGTGAATTTCTTGGAGACTTTTTCTCTTGTAGTGAAACCAGCTACAATCTGACTTGTATTAGCTCTGGCTTCCATAAAGAGGTGGCCTATCCATCAACTAGATGTTAACAAGGCTTTTTTGCATGGAGATTTATCTGAAGATGTATACATGACCTTGACTCCTGGAATCAGTTCTAGTCATCCAAATCAGTGCTGTAAACTGATGAAATCACTGTATGGTTTGCGCCAATCAAGTCGTATGTGGTATGAAAAATTATCCAAACTTTTAATTTCTTATGGTACCAGCAGCCTCTATCTGATTACAGCCTTTTTGTCAAATTTTATTGGTGCTAAAGTTTCTATTTTATTGGTGTATGTTGATGATATTGTCTTCACTGGCAATTCTATTTCTGAGATGACTACCATCAAATCTATTTTAAATCAGCATTTGAAAATCAAAGATTTGGATATTCTTAAATATTTGTTGGGTATTAAAGTTGCTCATTCTGCTCAAGAAATTTCTTTATCTCAAAGAAAGTATTGTGTTGATTTATTGGAAGATTCTGGTTTGTTGGGTGCTAAACTAGCATCTGTTCCCATGGACAATTCTACAAAGTTGCATCAAGACAGTAGCCATTTACTTCCTGATCCTTTAATTTATCGTCGTCTTGTTGGCCGCCTCCTCTACCTTACTATTACCTGGTCTGACATTACATACGCTACGCAGCAGCTTAGTCAATTCATGGCTTTTCCGACTGAATCTCACTTTCATGCAGCAAATCGGGTTTTGAGATACTTGAAGTCTAATCTAGGCAGAGGTATTTTCTTTCCCGTGACTCTTCTGTTCACATATGTGGATTCAGTGATTCTTTAATTATTGTTCACATATGTGGATTACTTGAAGTCTAATCTAGGCGGGTTGTCCAGATACTCGTCATTCTTTAACTATTGTTTCTTTTTGGAAAAGTCTTTGATCTCTTGGAAAACAAAGAAGAAATCCATTATTGCCAGGTCTTCAACAGAAGCAGAATACAGGACTCTTGCAAACACCACCTGTGAGCTCCAATGGTTGATCAATATGCTGCATTTTCTTCAAATTCCAACTGATCGCACTCCTATTCTTTTTTGCGATAATCAGAGCGCTCTACACATTGCAGCAAATTCTATTTTTCATGAGCAAACTAAACACTTGGAAGTTGATTGTCATGTGGTCTGTCAAAAGGTTCAAGTTGGAATGATGAAACTTCTTTCTGTCTCTTTTTCAGGACAATTGGCTGATATCTTCACTAAGCCATTGTCCCCTCATCTCTTTTATCTTAATCTCTCAAAATTATTAGGAGTTCTTGATATTTTTCTTCCTCCATCTTACGGGGACGTATTAGAACAATAATAAGTAATTGTGTTAGAGTAATAATAAGTAGTTGAGAATTAGTAGTTGGTAACTAAATATTTATGAGGTTAATTTAAAAGATTCTTATAAATAATATGACTCTTTATCATGTAAACAACAATTTTAATACATATATTCTATTTTTTTATTTATTTTTTTTTTTGTTATCGAGTACTAGCAGCAGCTAACTCTGAATTGATTGTAGCTTCTGTTCTAATGTGTGGAACAATACTTTGTATACCGAAATATTGAATTCATTCTAATACAATTCTTTTTTTTTTTATCCCTTCTCTCTTCTCCTCTATACTCATTCCTATTCTCTATTGATTCAATTTAATATTCCCTTCTCTGCATATACAAATCTTCACACTCATCAATTAGTTATCGATTATTACATTCATAAATACTTGGAATATTATTTTCAAATGCAGAACTAATATGAATTTATGTTTTCAATAAAAATATATTATTGCTATCGTTCTCTAAAAGTGAAATATGAAGCATAATTAACATACACTGTTATTTTTTACGAATAAAATACACGATACCCTTTTGAAGTGAAAAATAATATCTTGACCTTGGTGTAAATATATAACTATATAAAGAAATAAAGCAAAATGAGGGTACAACTAGAAAGGTTTTTTCAGTAAAAGAAATGAAGAATTCCACCAACCTCTTATACGGCTTGAAAGAAATTAAAGTGCCACCAGTCAAACATCGTATCCACATTAATTTGACTAAGCTACACACTTTTGTTGTCGTGTGCGTGAAGTTAATTAATGGAGTATTTTCCAGTTAAATTAACGCAAAATTTCTATATATTCCAGAATTCCACATCTTAATTAATAACCCTCTACAATGAGTAAGTAGTTGATAATTTTTTTTTAAGAAAAAAAAGAAGGGGTGAAAAAAAGTGTTTGCTTTAAACTTGTATCATAAACAAAATCAAATTTATCCTAGCTACATACTATTAAGTTAATTAATTTAAGAATACCATATATCAACCTCGACTTTAGGTCTTTCCCAAATTAATTAAGAATAATTATTATCAATCACATTATGTTGATGTTAACAACCCTGGACTGGAATTTGGAGACACATATTAGCCATTGTCCGGAGTAAAAGGACTAAAATGCCACTACTTAAACCATTAATCACTTTCTAAATTCTCACGAAATACGACGAGCAGGTAAAAGTCGGTGGTGGTCTTGCGGCCTCTTAGGCCCACTTTATTTGTTATAGTTTATGAATTTTATTTTGAATAATATAGGTATAGAGAAATTTCGTAAGTGCATTTGACCTGTAGTCAGGATGGATCTAAAAATGTTATTATAAGGTCAATAATATATATATAATATTAAAAATTATGTAAAAAATTATATAATATAAGATGTATTATAAAAATATATTAATAGAAGATATATTTTAAAGTATAAAAAATATGTGTATAATTTTTACTAATGAAATGGTCAATTCTTTGTATCATAAAATTTATCGATAATAGAATTTGTATCAAATTTTTCAGCAATTTTCTTTTCAATATAATTAAAAGAAATTAGTAAGAAATTTATTTTTTATTTTGTTTCTGAGTTATTTTTCTCTTAGTTGTAATGGTTGAAACAGAAAGAATTAATACCAAATAAATCAAAAAAGATGCTCACAAAAAGAAAAAAAAAATTACTTTTCCTCAATTCTCCCAGTAAAACTATAGCACAAAACTAACATTCAAGATTCTAAATCTGAGAGAAGAAAACTTAAAAAATAAAAAAATAAAAACTAGTATTAGAAATATAAAAAAGTAAGAATTTATATATAGGAAAAATAAAACTTAATTAATTATTTGCATTTAGTTAATAATTTTTTATGCAAATGGACATTAGAAGAGAACTTGTAGAAGCAACCATTGGCGATGAACGCGCCAACGCGGTATATAATCGCAATGCATTAAATTTGAGCCTCTTAAGCCTCATCTGCATGACTTGGTCAGTTGGTCTTGTGTGCCAATGAAAAGAGTTGGTCCATGTGTGAAAGAAGAAAAAACAAAACAAAACGAATTGAAGATACAAAATGGTGATCGGAAAAATTATATCGTTGTTAAAATATATTTTATATGTAACTTTGAAATTTTGAATGTGTAATAACTTTTTAATTTTCAAATATATGCGACATTTTATTGTTTCCCCGACAGACAAAAATATATATTATTAGAGGAACGCATAGATAGAGGAATTGTTAATTAAATTAAGAGAAAAATTCAAAATTGTTCCTGATAATTATCTCGAAAGACAACGAGATTTTTGACAAAAAAAAAAAATCAATCCGGTCCCTAATAATTACCTCGAAAGGACAACGAGATCTCTATATAAAAAAAGTCAATGTTATTTTTTTTGGCACAGATCTAATCAATTCCTAAAAAAAAATATCAGGAACCGAATTTAGTATTTTTTTTTTCTTGGAGGCCTCATTATCCTTTCGAGATAATTGTCAGGACCAGGTAGGTATTCACTCACTAATTAATTAGTGTAGTTAACTAGATATATAGTTACCCGTGTCCGTAGCGCGTATTAGGAGTAATATTGAACGTTGAAATCCTTGCTTTTTAGAACTTATTTTATTAAACTTCAATTCGTTAAATTTCTTCTGAACTTTACATGACGGTTTTTGCCACGGTTTGGGTGTGACGACTCACATCACCGCGGATATATCCTTGTGCCACAAGCTACATTTTTCGCGCAAACTAAATCAGATAATTCAATTTGTAAAAATGAGAAATGTAATATGAAAACAAAAATTGATAGAAATTTCTATGTAGATTACCATGAATCACTTGGTAATTTCGGTTATTGTGAACAAGGAATTAATGTATAGCACCCCCTATAAATACAGGATTCTCATATTGTTATGCTTCATCGATCATCAACATTCATAAGATACATATATCCACATTCCAAAAACCAATACCAATTATATATATATATTCCGAAAACATACACATAATAATGAGTAACCAAAGCATAAGCATTCAAAAGGTTCTGTGCCCTGTGAAAAGGCCACCTCCTACTAATTCAAATCCTCCTCCAAAACCTGTAAAAAAGTTGCCAACTATTCAAGATGCTTTTGCAAGAAGGAGCAAATCATAATCCCACTACGTACTTATTATTCCAAATTAAAAGCTCCTTATGAATAATTGTTTGGTTTATATTCTTATTTATTTCATCAGCATACTAATTTCTTATAGTCTTTGATTTAATTTTGTAGGTTACAGATTCAAGTGTGCTTTTGGTGAATGAAGCAATGCAATTAAGTACGTACCATGAGGAGGATATATGTAGTAGTCTTATTTGTTTATTTTATTTATTTGTTGGTTTGACTTCATATACATTTGTTAAAATATGTATGTGCTTCTATCTCCAATAGTTGTACTTTAATTTAATGTGTTTCTCATTGTAAACAAGTGAGAGTTATCTTAGTAATAAAAATGTGATGATATGCATTTGTGCGGTGTTAAACCCTAAACCATACTAACTAATAATTGAGGAAATTTTGCCATATGAGAACGTTGAATAATGTAGAACTTAACATTATAATAGCTTCTCAAAAGTCTATCTATTACCTTATGAGAAAATGTGGGGACTTAGAGATAGAGAAGAACTTGATGAAGATTGCCTTGTTGTTGTTGTTGTTTCGTTTCTAGGATTTAGCTTGGTAGAACGTTTTTTATGACAACAAATACATAAATTATATTGCCCATGTTGAATAATTGGGTGTTTGCTTTTTCGCATATGAACAATTACGAATTTGTTTTCTCAAATAGAATAATTGGGGACTTATTCTCTGCTTCTTTGATTTTGAATTTTTGTTCATTTATAAGATTATTAGATTAATTTATTTGATTTTAATCTTTCTATTGAAAAAGGGTATTTTTGTCATAACAATAAAAAAGAGTTATTTAACTTTTTCATTAAAATAATCAAAAGGATGTATTTGTATTTTTAAAATTATTTATAAATATATTTTAAAGTATATGATGATATGATATTTAAAAAAAAAATAATGACGAAGATAAATATAATTTAAGTGTTATTTTTCATTCGCTTACATTTCTATCGTATCAATATATATATATTCTATCTTATCGATACATATAAATTAATTATCGTACTAAAACCAACTCCTAATTAATTACTTAGATCATCTTGACATAACACATTACATGGAATTAATATTTCAATACATATTGTCTGTAGTAGGTATAATTTTTTATTAAATATTTTTTAAAAGGAGTAATAACTAACTCGAAAAACAATTTTTGATACTCAATTCCAGTCAACTTCATTCTTAGTTTTCTTTTTTCCAATATTACTTTTAACACAACTATAATTTCACTCATCATTGTTATTGTT
>NC_029787.2:131703097-131710906 GCF_000816755.2 Arachis ipaensis | reverse complement strand
TTCCTTTAAAAATTAAATAAAATTATAATTTATTAAATAGTGTATAAATTTGGACTTTATAATAAATACATAATTCAACAAGTAATAATATGAAGTTCAAAATTTCTGATTCGACGACGAGATTGCTGGCTCTAAATTTGAAGACGATACCGTGTACGTTGACTAAGAGCACCTTTAATGGTGAGTTCCTCTTTGACTTTTTTCTGACATATAGGAACTCTAACCATTGGAGGAGAGAAGGAGTGAGTTCTCGCACAAGGATCAGGTAAGGGAGTCCTTCTAAGCAGGGACTCAAATTAATCAATAACAACTTGTCATTTGACAAGTTATTATAAAAAAATAATAATATAAAATCTGAAATAATTAAATAATAATTAAATTAGTAATAATTATAATAAAAATTATATTAAATAATTATATTTTTATTTAATTAATAATTTATATTAATTATTTATATTATAATTAATATTGAATATTATTTATATTATTATATTAAATTATAATTAATTAAATTTACTTACATTAAAAAATAAATTTAATTTTTATACCTTATAAAATAATTTTTAGTTGAGTTGGTTATTTTTATTTTTAAAATTTAAAATGCTAATGATATTATTAAAATTAGCAGTTGTAAACACAAAACTATAAATTAGTATAATCTCGAATTATATATTGTGTATTATTATTATATATGAATTTATTTAATATTAATATCTTTTAATAATGAATTATTTTTAAATTTATAAATTTAAATAATATTATTGAAAAAATTTAATTATATTAATTTTAAGTATTTTAATTAATTAATTAAGTGGAACCACAATAGGGACTAAAGTTAGTTCCTCCTAATGGAGAAGATAGAGATGCTTTGAGTTCCTATTTATTGTTTATGACGCAAAAACTGATGTGGATTTACTTTTTATGACAGGTGGGCCATAAACAGGAATTGGGATGAGTTTCCTACTGGAGATGGTCTAACAGCCTAAGCATGGGAGCAGTTGGGTGATAATATTTTATTTTATCCTTTACAAGTATTAAAACCTATTAATTAATCAAAGAAGAGTTACATGGCTAACTAATATAAGTACTAGCAGCAGCAGGCCAATGATAATGGCGGAAGGTGCAGCAACATTACCACATGCATCTCGTCGCCGCTATCATGCCTGTCGTCGTTTCGTGCCGACGATGCGTCCGGCTGAACGTGCAGAAAATTCTACTGCCGGACGTCGAAGCTGGTCTTCCATCGTCGGCGCTAGAAAGAGTTAGCATTTCGGTGCCGTCCCCATTCTTGGATTTGGTGTCTCCATCCTCACTAAAATCCTTCCATTCGCTGCGGCATTTTCAGGCTTTGGTGACCCGATCCCGTGACTTGTCTGTCTCGCCTTCTTCTTCGCTAAGGGATTCATCAAGTTCGGCTTCGGGAACCGCGTTGCGTACCAGTTCGTCTCACTCTTTTAAAGCTCTTTGTTGGGGTTAGGGTACAACTTGGTCTTCAGCGAAGCGCTTCTCGCGCTGGCGATTCCGCCAGGCGGCACCGATGAGAGAGGATTGAGAGGGAGAGGGAGAGGGAGACCAATGGGAGGTGTTTGTAACCGTTTGGAATCTTTATTTGTTTTGTATTTAAAATTGGAAATAATTTATAAGTTAATTAATTAATTTAATTATCATTTAATTTTAATTATAAAAATATTTTTATTGTACATATTATATACTAATTACATTCGCTATCCATACTTTTCCTATAAGTTATTAAGGCTAATGTAAGAAAATTGAAATAATTTCTCTCTCTCTCAAAAAGAGGAAAAAATTATTAACTAAATACAAAAATATGTTAATCACCCATTTTTTTAAAAAATAAATTGGTTTTATATTTTTCAATTCCCTAATAACAGAGATGTTTTGTATATTTCTGTTAACTTCTTTAATTTATATATAGAGATTAATTTTTATGTAATGACAATATAAATCATACAATTATAACTATTTTTTAGATGATTATTATTTATGCAGTTAATATAAAAAATAGTTCTTTTACTAATATGACGTTATATGATTAAATTCACATGCATGCAAAACGATTTTATATTTATAATGTATCAAAATTAAATTCTTTATATACCATATCTTTTATTTAACAGATGTAATCAAATGCTTTTATTTAACATATAATTAACAAATTTATTTTTACTATTTTTTATTAAAAATTTAAAATATTTAGTTTGTTGTCTTTTTTTCTATTGACTATATATTGGTTATAAATTAAAATTATTTGTCATGGACTTAAAGGTGTACCCCAAAACTCTATTCGAATTAGAATAAACACCAATCCGACCTCTTGTTTACATAAGCCTTTATACCACCTTTGGCAAAAGTCCTAAAGCTTGTACTATCAGTGCTGATTACATTGTGGTAGACACCCGATCTACCTATAATGTAGTAATAGGTTGGACACCTCTAAACTGAATAGTTTCCAACAAAGAAGGGGATAGCCACCATTTATAGAGATCAAAAGTCGGAGCATAAATGCTATAAAAAGTTTTAACTTTAGAAGCAGCCCCACAAGAAAAATTTGACATCTTTTAGAGCTCACGAAAAAAAGTTTGACCTTTTTTAAAGGTTAGACTCTACATGATATCGAAACCTCCAAGCTTACAAAGGAAATTTGATCTCTTTGCTTGAAAGGCTTTTGATATGCCAAGCATTCATCCCGACCTCATGAACCACAAGCTAGATGTATATCCAGGTGCCTGACTTGTACAATAGAGGTGACTGTTAGCAGTAAAGCTCTGGCAAGCTGCAATTGAATGACAGTTAGGAAGTTAGTTACAAATAGAACTTTTAAGAAGTCTCTAGAAGTAGTTAGTTATTCTTCCAGCTAGTTAAGATAGCTACATTTCTGACTATATATATCAATGACACCTGTAAAAGAAAGCAAGGCAAATTCATTTTCTTCACAAGTCTAAGATCTGCTTTCTTTTTCTCTCTGTTTTCTTTTTCTTTCTGCTTTTTCTCTGTTCTTCACTTTATCTTCAATCCTGTACTGATACCTCACATGGTATCAGAGCTTCAGATCCATGGAACACGCTTCACAGTTCGCCACCACAGCACCTACAGGCGCACCGAACCAGAATGCATTCGCTGCATTCTCTGCAACCAAGCTCAATGAGAACAACTTCAAAGCATGGAAGAAACAAGCACTCACATGCATCAAGGTCAACAAGCTGCAAGATCATCTCAATTCCGTAAAGATTCCAACAAGGTTCAGCTCAGAATCAGATCACAGAAATGAAGTTGAAAGCCAAGAATACTCAGAATGGGAGATTCAAGATCAATGGCTTGTCGCTTGGCTCATCGCGTCCATGGAGCCAAACTTTGTGAATCGAGTTGTTGAATGTGAGTACGCATGTTAAATCTGGACCACACTAGAAGAATACTTTGCAGTGCGAACGAAAACAAAAATCAAACAATTAAAGTCTCAACTAAGAACGCTCAAGAAACACGGGTCAACAGTAATAGAATATATGTCAAAGATCAATCAAGTGGCAAATTCGCTAATAGGTGCACCTCTCTCAAGAGAAGAATACATCGAATTAGCATTGGCAGGTCTTAGAGAAGAATACAATACATTTGTCACCGTTGCAATGGCAAGTATGGATCACACTACCGAAAGCGACTTTGAAACACAACTCTTGATTTAAGAAGAGTTGATTGAGAGATTCAGAAAAAATGAGCTAAGCTCAATGCAAGTAAACATTGCTCAAAGTGATGAAACTCAAGATACAGCGCTCAAAGGAGAAACTATAACAACTACAACGGCAGAGGCAGTGGCTTCCGAAGCTCCAGAGGCAGAGGCCAATTCAGGGGAGGACGGTCCTCATAATAGCAAGGAAGGAGACCACAATGCCAACTCTGTGGCAAGATTGGCCACACAGTCATCCAGTGCTACCATTGCTTCGATCAGGAATTCATGAACCCTCACCTCTAACCCCTAAACACGGCTCAACCACCATCTCTTGCCTTTCACAACAACTCAAGCCCGAACATCCCTCAGCAGTAGCAACAATCCGCAAACACACTGCAACCTACCCTTCCCAACCCTCAAGCTCTTCTAACCGTGCCTTCATTAGTACCAAACACTGCATGGTACCCAGACTCGGGAGCCTCTCACCACATCACATATGATCCAAGAAACCTAACCACAGGAACAAATTATGAGGGTACAGAACAGGTCTTTGGAGGTAATGGCCAATGTATGAAAATTAAGCATATTAGAAGTACATTAATGCATGCATCATAATCAAATAGACCGTTTCAATTACAAAATCTGCTCCATGTCCCTATCATATCCAAAAACTTAGTAAGTGTAGCTAAGTTTGCATTAGATAATTGTGTGTATTTTGAATTCTGGCTTTACTTATGCAATGTGAAATGCTAGATCTTCAAAAAAATTCTTCTTCAAGGACTGCTTAAAGAAAGACTGTACAAATTTGAGGGAGTTCATACCCCCACATCATACCCCCACATTAACCTGATCCACTCATACCCCCACATCACCACTCATATCAGTACCTATTTGTTCATATCCTGAACCGAGCTATAAGTTGTAGAAGAACAAATTCAGACACTGCTAGAAGTTGGCTTTATAAGGAAGGTAAAATACCCATTATGGTTTGCGTACGTAGTACTCATGAAGAAACAAAATGGGAAGTGGAGGATGTGCATTGACTACACCGACCTTAACAAAGCTTGTTCAAATGACCTTTATCCACTTTTCAGTATCGACGCTCTGATAGATTTGGCCTCAGGCTACAAATACTTGTCTTTCATGAACGCATATTCGGAATACAACTAAATCCTGATGTATAAGCCGGATCAAGAGAGTACCTCTTTCATTACTTTCGAAGCAAACTACTGCTATATGATAATGCCCTTTGTATTAAAAAATGCTGGAGTCACTTATCAAATATTAATAAATAAGATGTTCTCATCTCACTTTAAAAAATTAATAGAACTCTACATAGATGATACGACTGGTTTTAGATTTTAGGTTTTTGACCCTATTATTATGCAATTTTGTAAATTCGATCATGTTTCTACGTAAAAATTATAAAATTTTGTAATAAAAATAGGTTGATGAAAAAATTTGACAACATATTATAATAAATATTGTGGCAGTTTTAAAATAATAAGATTCTAAAATTGTGATGGTTATTATGGTAGTTTTAATGAAAATTACTGTAATTTTTTTAAATTATGGCCGTTTTTTATTTTTTGGTTATTATTGACATTTTTTAAAATTGTGGCGGTTTAAAATTACATTATATATGGAGAATAATGGCAGTTTAAATACCATTTTAAATAATTTAATAATCATCATTTTAACCAATTTAAAATAGCGATTTAAGAACCATTTTAAACTAACTCAAAAATTGTTATTTTAATATGAAAATTGTGGTAATTTTTAAAAAATCGCCTTAATAACTAAATGGGACTTAAAATTAAAGCGATTTTTTTACTATCGTTCAAGGTAATAATGACCGTTAAAATCGTCGTAAAATTAAAAAAAAAAACATATTTTAACCAGAATTTTTTATAATGCTAGGAGATTACTTATTAATTTTACCCTGATTTATATTGATACCTTTCAATGGAGAACAAACGTACAATAATGGAAATAATGACCTATACTTATATTATATTATGAATATTATATTCACAATCTACTTGAAATAGCACTGCCTATAATATAAACTTTCAGAGACATTAATAATAATTACACATAAAAGTTGCCTTCTACGTATAATGTTCAAAGCTGCAAATTAAACAGCGACCACTAATAATAACAAAACGAACAAGAAGTAACGAATTACAATTAATTAACCAAATAATAGATGATCTTTATTCTTTGATTAACAATAATAATATAATCTCTGCTGCTGCTGCTGCAAGCTTATTCCTTTAATTTCAATAGCTAGTAGCTACATAGCTTCCACTTCCCCATATGCATGTACGACCTTCAACAAAAATATTGAAAAGATGAATAATAATCTTTTATTATCTTCTCATCATGCTTAATAATGATGAGCTAATTAATAAAATTTAAAAAACAGCTATATATATATAAAAGTAATTAACTAATCATATAGAAAGTTAAAGCAAAGTTTTGTAGGACAAAAGTTTGCAGTTCAAGAAAGTACCGGTGAATAATAAAATAAAAACAGTTAATGATTAGTCAACATAATTAGATGTATAGGTATTTTTTTTTTTTAATTAGCTAATATCATTTAATGGAAGTAATGCAAGAAAATATATATAGACTTTAAGTACCTGTTTCCTAGTGATCATGGACGTGATGACTTCATGTTCATCTTAGCTTGTAGGCCATGTCTCCAGGTTTTGCTGGTGGTGGCTGCTGATGCGGCTGTGGCTGCGGATTTGAGTTTGTTTTTCCAATCGTGTAGGCCATGTTTCCAGTTTGTGCTGCTGGTGGCTGCTGCTGCTGCCGACCTGAGTTCCCTCTTGGAATCTCGTAGGCCATGTGATCAGCAGTGTTCATTGTTTCTTTTTTCTGTTGTTATTGGTTTTTGTTCTTGCTAGGTGTTGGGTTAGCTTGGAAATCTATTCATATGGCATCTTAATTTATAGATGCTACGTGATTCTTGCATGCATATTCTACGTAAATTAGGGTACATTTACGTATGATATATATCAGCGTCTCAACATTTGTAAACTTTACATGAAATTTAACTTGTAATAATATTATATTTTGAGATTGTTGTATTCTTATTAACTGTATAGTTCAGATGCGTTCTTGAGAAAACTAATTAATTAGGGAAACTCATGGTAGCTAAGAGAGGCATGTACGGTCATTACTTTTATTTTTTATTTTTTATTAGAAGAGATTACTGGTTTTTCATGTTGATGGACATTGCATGAGAAATGCTACTGCATTTCGATGGACATTGCAGGGAAATGATGAAATGCTCTTCGATCTCCATTTTTATTTTGTATTTTTTAATTATAAGAAAATCGATGACAATAATAATTAATAACTCGATGAGTAATTTGTAAAAGAATTTCAGTATCATTTGCGCCAACAATTCGAGGAACTAAGCCAACCCATGCGTGCGTATTTGAAGAGATTAACAGTAACGCATATATGGGGAATGAGTTAGTTGGATAGACTATTATAGAGATCAACATTATATTATTTTATTTCAATTTCTCTAGATAGATAACGGGGTGCAAACCATGTAAACAATGGATTGTATCCAAGTTCTATGTAAATTACTCTTTATAATATGTCAAATTTTAATTGGTCATTATCTTAACCATAATTAATTTATTTTGTAATTTATTATTTGAGACGAGTAATGGTATAATTTCTTAAAATATCAAAATCTCACTCCCTTTAATTGAAGCACATTTCCACTCCTCAATTCTTTCTTCATCGCGTAGTTTCGGCCCTTCCAAGTATCGTCGTCGTCGTCGTGACAAGAAGCACCGAGTCGTCGTCACTCTCACGCAATCTCTCTTTCTTCAGTGTATCATTTCTTAACTACGTTGTTAAATTTCCGTCATTCCTAGTATAGCCAGCAACGCCGATGTCATTGTTATCTCCTGTCTTCTCACTCGATTCCTCTTTCTGCTGTGGATCACTCTTTACTAACATAATTAATGGTTAATTTAGTTATTAAATTTTTTATTAAAAAAATATATCTTTATTTAATTACATAATAGAACATATATTCATATGTAAAATATAATATAATAAAATAAATCTATTCAAAATACTTAAAAGTATAATTA
>NC_029787.2:131695947-131703065 GCF_000816755.2 Arachis ipaensis | reverse complement strand
AGACCTCTAAATAATTTATAATAAATATAGAACATCTTAAATATATGTCTATTAGATAGTTTATAAACGTGCAAAATCTCTATTTCCTATATATTAAACTAGATTTTAGATTGAATTAGATCCATACTTAATTTTAATACTCATTAAAGTTAATTTTAATACGCATTAAAGTTAATTTTTAATTAATCTCATGCATGATCAATCCTAACTTTCTAATAAATATCACCTTGTAATGCACTGAATTCGCAGGAAGGAAAAAAATCTGACTTTCTAGCCGCTACTAGGGGTGGAAACAGGCCAGGTCAGGCCAGCTTTACTCTTAACAGGCCTGACTTGTCATGTAGTTGATTGGCCTGAGCCTGGCCTGCAGCTTGTTATAAACTTTTTTCAAAGTACTAAGCCTCACTTGTTATTCAACCTGGCCTGGCCTGAAGTCTGTTAAAAGGCCTGTTAATTTTTTTTTTTACAAAAATAAAAATATTATTTTAAAAAAATATTTTTTAATAAACATATTTATATATAAAATATTATATTTAATATTTATAAGAATTTTTAAATTTTAAAGTATTTAAAATATACAAAACTATTTATAATTAAATATAGTAAATTTAAAATATCTCATTATTTTGTTAATAATAAAAAAGTTATTTATATATATAATTATGTATTAAATGGTTCAGACAGGTCTGACAGGCCAGGCCAGGCTAATTAGTGAGTCTGGGCTTGGCCTATTAACATAATAAGGCCTTTATAACAGTCTGAGCCTGTGCCTATTTTATAACAGGTCAGGCTAAACACAGGCCAGGCTGCAGACCCCTTGCAGGCCGTCTGGCCTTTTTCCACCCCTAGCCGCTGCTCATGTTCAAACTTTTGACGGTTTCTTACTCATCAATTGGTTATCGATTACATTCACAAATACTTGGAGTATTATTTTCAAATGCAGAACTAATATATGCATTATATTGATGTTTTTCAATAAAAATATACCATAAAGTATATTTTTGTCTTTAAAATTTAATAAAAATTTTAAATATTTATAAATTTTATTTTGTTTTAATTTTAATTTTATCTTAAAAATTTTTTATTTGTATCAAATATATTTTTAGAGGCTAATTTTGTATGCATTATTGTTCAATTAGTCTTAATTTTTTTAAAAATTTAACTGTCAAAAATATATTTGATGTAAATAAAAAATTTTGAGATAAAATTAAAATAAAAAAACTAAAAATACTTTTAAAATATTTATAAATTTTAAAGACAGAAATATATTTTACCCAAAAATATATTATTGTTATCGTTTTCTTAACGTGAAATATGAAGCATAATAAATATACACTGTTATTTTTACGAATAAAATACACGATACCCTTTTGAAGTGAAAAATAAGGATAATTTACTTAATTAAATTGTTTCACTCTCAATATTACGCAAATATATTGTTTCCAAATTCAATACGCAAATACATTGTTTCACTTATCTATATAAATCGCTACTGGCAGTAGCGGTTTACAGGTGTACAGAAACCGCTACAACTAGCCGCGGTTTACGTGTATTATGCATTGGTCATAAACCGCTGCTGCCAGCAGCGGTTTACGTGTGTTGGTGTGCGTGCGTAAACTGCTAGAGCCTATAGCGGTTTACGTATAGTTGGCTGCCTATATAAACCGTGGTGGTAGCCGCGGATTATTCATTTGGAGGGTTTGTGAGGTTTTTTAGAGAAAGAAAATTCTAGAGAGAGGTTAGAGCAAGTTGAGAGCGGGTCCGAGGTATCTCAGTGGTGACTTCCGGCGAGTTATCATGGCAGACAGGAGCTTGTACCGACTGAACGGTGTTGCGCATATTGCCGGTTCTATTGGTGACGAGGTTAGTTAATAATTATTTTTTTTAGGCTTAGCATTTGTTAGTTAGAAAAATGGTATGTAAGATAGACGAACTAGAATTTATATATTATTCCCTCTAGTTTGAAATTAGGCTTCGCATGCTAGGATGTTAGTTTAATCGGTTTGGGTTAATATTTTGAATTTTTCTTGTTAAGTTATAAATATGACTAGTTAGCTGAATTTCAAATCCTTCAATGAATGTTATTCTACATGTTGTTGGTTTAGTTTAGGGAAAGGGATAGTTGACGTTCATGATTTATTTTAGTTCGGTTAGTGTATTTGTATGATATGAAGTTTTTTATTTTAAAGCTTTATAATATTTTTATAATTCTGGCTATTATTTATTGAAGTATGTGTTTTGTTATTTTTACTATCGTAATTAGTTTCTATAATTTGAAGCTTACATGTTTTTCGACGGCTTAGTTATATAGGATTCATAGATTAATTTGTTTACCGGTTCATCATTTGTTGATGGTTTAAGATATTTGTTATTGTTAGATAGGAAAATTTTTTTATGGATAGGAGAATTTAATTGGACCCTGTATTTCTTTCATGTTCTGTGCAGCCCACTAGGTGTATATACAGTGTGAGACGGCAACAGAATATGCCCATGCATGAAAGGATCATCCCGTATTTAGAGAGGGCTGGATTGTACCATTTGGCCAGGCTAAACAGCTAATGGTTCTGGTTGGATGAGCCATTGGTTAGTGCGTTCGTTGAGAGGTGGCGTCCTGAGACGCACACGTTCCATATGCCTTTCGGAGAGTGCACAGTGACATTGCAAGGCGTGGCATTTCAGCTAGGGCTGCCTGTGGATGGGGAGGCTGTGAGTGGTTGCCTTGGTGAGTTTGAGAAATACATGGAGGGTGGCCGACCAGCTTGAGAGTGGTTTGAGGACCTATTCGGTGAGTGGCCTCCACCGAATAAGGTCAAGCAGATGACAGTACACTTTACATGGTTCCACGAGAGGTTTAGGATGCTACCACCAGATGCGACCGAGGAGACTGTCCGCATCTACACACGTGCCTACATCATGATGCTGTTATCGACTCAGTTATTTGGGGACAAGAGTGCGAACCGGGTACATATACGGTGGTTGCCATTTGTGGCAAACCTTAATGACATGGGGAGGTATAGCTGGGGGTCGGCCGCTTTGGCTTGGTTGTACCGATGCATGTGTCGGGTAGCAAACAGAAATGTGACTAACCTTGCGGGTCCCCTTCAGTTGCTGCAGAGTTGGATATTCTGGCGGTTTCCGTCTTTGAGGCTGTCCGGGTTTGAGGTTTTCTCTTTCCCGCTGGCATCCAGGTATAGGTTATGTTTTTTTAATGCTTAAAAATTTCATGGGCGGTTTTTTAAGTTTGTGTCACATATGATTTACAATTAGGTGGTCTGCCTACTTACCTCCGAATGATGGCAAGGAACAGAGGGTCATAAGCTATCGGCTTACATTGGATCGCTTGACCGCTCGTTATGTTAGTATTATACTAGTTAGGGTTTCGTTTCTGGTTTGCTCTCGAGTGGTGACTAGATATATACTTGTTGTGGTAATGTCTGATGAGTTCTAAATTTTCAAATTGTATGGGAGCCATACTCCGTGCTTGATGTACTTGCCGTGGTCCATCCGGAGGGCATGGCAACAGGGGTAGTGCAGCGCCTGGAAGTATCCACAGTCGCAGGTGCGATCCCTTAGAGAAACCCGATAGCTACCCAACGAGAATTTGCCCGTGGGAGTAGTCTCAGCCATTGTATAGTCAAGTTGATGCCTATCGAACACAGTCACTGTGAAGCACCTCAAATCCTTCAAGTTCCGCTTAATGGCGTTAACTAGTGCCTGCGAATACCGGTGTCCGGACCCTAACTGTGCCTCTGCCATCTGCCCCCGGACAACAAACAACTCCGCCAGCTGGAGATAGGTCGACTTAACCAGGGACGTCACTGGTAGATTTCTTGTGCCCTTCAAAACAGAGTTCACATACTCAGATATATTAGTCGACATGTGACCATATCGTCTCCCCCCATCCTTGTGCTGTGTTCACCTCTCATACTCCATCCTGTTTGCCCAGTCGCACATGGCTGGGTTCTCTGTCCTCATTATATCAAACCAATAGTCAAATTCTGCTTCCGTCTTCGCATAAGCGGCATTTACCAGCCACCTCCTCGCATCCTGTCCCTTGAAAGTAAGGGCAAAATTTGCAGCAACATGCCGAATACAAAATACCCGATAAGCATGAGGAGGTCACCAACTACTATCGGGGGACTCTAGTGCAGCCTTGATGCCATTGTGTCTATCAGAGATCACGAGAATACCTTGCTGTGGAGTAACATGTCTTCTAAGATTGGATAGAAAGTATGACCAAGACTCTGCATTTTTCCCCTCCACGAGTGCAAACGCAACAGGCAAAATATTCGAGTTACCATCCTGAGCGATCGCTAACAACAATGTCCTGCCATACTTGCCATAGAGGTGTGTTCCGTCGATACTTACGAGCGGCTTACAGTGGCGGAATGCCTCAATACATGGAGGGAATGTCCAAAACATGCGATGAAAGTAGACTCTATCTTTATCAACTTGGTCACCCACTCTAACCGGAGAGGTCTTCAGCAGAGCAACGGAACCGTCCATGGTGGATGTGACCCTAAGTATCCATCAAGGCAGATTCGCATATGACTCCTCCCAATCGCCATACATCTGCGCTACTGCCTCCTTCTGCTTCGCCAACCACACCTTCCGATAACTAGGCCTGAATCCATATGTCGCCTCCGTTGCCTCTTGCAACACCTTAATCGACACGGACGCATCAGCTCTAACCAATGGAAAGATTCTCGCACAGATGACATGATAATCAAGCTGCTTGTGGTCACTCGATATCGATGTGGCCATACACGTGTGTGGTCCGTTGTACCTCCTAACTTCCCATGTGCTCTTCCTTTTTCGCATGACTATCCGAATCAACTACGTGCACCCGTTACCAAACTCCTTGCATCTCCCTTGGTATTTCAGATTGTCTGACTCCATAACCTTGTACTCAACTCCACGCCGAATACTGAAATCTTTTACGCTCAGCACGGCTTCCTCCTTACTCTGGAACGATTGGCCAATCTGAAATTCAGTCATAGTTGTCCCATCATGCATCCCCTGCCCATCGAATGTTGCATCTACATTCTGGTGTTGGCCAATGGCTTCCAAGTTCAAAGAAGACATGTGGGGAGGGTACTCTTGTGTTCCAGAACCGGAACCTCCATGGGTTGGACGTGTACCTCTTGGAATATCATCATCACTATCCCCACCAATATCGACCGGCTCCTCATCTGAATCATCGTCACACAGCGCATTCTCAACTCGATCCGGTCCGGCATCAAATTCAAAATCAGGCACAACAGGAGCCACATATGCATGAACAGCCCCAGCATGTTCGGGCTCAGGAATCGGAACTGCCGCTGCTACCACAGGCATCGTTGTCGAGGCACCACCGACTGCAGTCGACTGAGGATTCGGTGCCAATGCCCCAGAGCTATCCACACCATCTTCCAACTTCGCAAGCAGCTCAGGTATCCTCACCTCCGGAAAACTACGCCTGCAGTGAAACAAGACCTGCAGGTCTTCATCCGACCCTATCACGAATGTCTCATATCTCACACCAGTTGAAACAACGGCTATGGGAATCTTGTAAAATAACTTTTTTACCCACTTCGTCCCACAGGTACCGAGCTTCCGTAATATGCTTAGCTTAATCTCTGCCAATGTACTCGACGATCGGATAAAAATACTAATCGGTTCTCTATCTGTGAATTTCACACCATGCCTTTTGCTCTTTTGAATTTTTTCAGAGTAGTGAACCAGAGCCACAAAACTATCCTCCCCCTCCATTTGTGAATAACACTCTATCTCTCTACATTTGGCCCTCCATAGTTTATATAGGCAGCCCCATTCAGCATGCTTAACGTAAACCGCTATAGGCTCTAGCGGTTTACTATCATACACGCAGGCACGTAAACCGTTGCTGGTAGCAGCGGTTTATGACTAAGCCGTTTTGCACGTAAACCGCGACTGGTTGTAGCGGTTTCTGTACACCTGTAAACTGCTACTGCCAGTAGCAGTTTATATAGATTCGTGAAACAATGCAATTGCATATTAAATTTGGAAATAATGTATTTACGTAATATTGATGTTCAAACGATTTAATTAAGTAAATTGTCCGAAAAATAATATGTTTGACCTTGGTGTAAATATTTAACTTTATAAAGAAATAAAGTAAAATGAGGGTACAACCAGAAAGTTTTTTAAGTAAAACAATAAAGAATCCCACCAACCTCTTATTATACGGCTTGAAAGAAATCAAAGTACCGCCAGTCGTCAAACATCGTATCCACATTAATTTGACCAAACTACAAACTTTTGTTGTCGTGTGCGTGAAGTTAATTATTAATGGAGTAATTTCCAGTTAAGTTAACGCAAAATTTCTGTATGTCTAGAATTTCAAATCTTAATTAATAACCCTCTACAATGAGTAAGTAGTTAATAATTTCTTTTTAAGGTTAGAAAACAGAAGGGATGAAAAAAAAGTGTTTGCTTTAAACTTGTATCATGAACAAAATCATAAATTTATCCTAGCTACATATACTATAAGCTAATTAATCTAAGAATACCATATATCAACCTCGACTTTAGGTCTTTCCAAAATTAATTAAGAATAATTATTATCAACCACGTTCATGTTGACGTTAACAACCCTGAACTGGAATTTGGAGACACACACAGCCATTGTCCGGAGTAAAAGGACTAAAATGCCACTCCGTAAACCATTAATCACTTTCTAAATTCTCACCAAATACGACGAGTTGGTAAAAGTCGGTGGTGGTCTTCCGGCCTCTTAGGGAGGCCCACTTTGTTATATTTTATGAATTTTATTTTGAATAATATAAGTATAGAGAAATTTCATAAGTGCATTTGACATGTAATCTTAATAAAAATAATTAATTTTTATATTTAATACGTGAATAATTATTTAAAATAACAAATTACATCTGTTAATTATGTAAAAAGTTTTAGTTTATTGATGTATTAGAATTAAACTCCTTGTTTATATTTTTTTAAAAAGTTCATTTTTCTAATTCCCTCTTCTAAATAAAAAAGGAAACAAAATACTTTTCTTTTGTATTTAATAATTTTTTTTATTTTATTTAACCAAGTAAACAACTAAGTACTTCAATTTATTTTGTAGCAACTATGCATGT
>NC_029787.2:131688194-131695869 GCF_000816755.2 Arachis ipaensis | reverse complement strand
CCAGTAAAACTATAGCACAAAATAACATTCAATATTCTAAATCTGAAAGAAGAGAACTCTAAAAAAAATTTAAAAAAAAAAAACTAGTATTAGAAATATAAAAAAGTAAAAAAGTAAGAATTTATGTATAAGAAAAATAAAACTTAACTAATTATTTGCATTTAGTTAAGAAGAGAACTTGTACAAGCAACTAACCATTGGTGAACGCAGAACGCGGTATATCATCGCATTGCATTAAATTTGAGCCTCTCAACTCTCAGCTGCATGACTTGGTCAGTTGGTTATATGTTTAACTTTGAAATTTTGAATGTGTAATAACTTTCTAATTTTTAAATATATGCGACATTTTATTAGAGGAACACATAGAAGAGGAATTGTTAATTAATTATTTAGTATAGTTAGGACAATATTATATATCTAATAAATATTATTATTTTTTATCAGTATTTAGTCAATAATAATTTATATTTATATCTATAAAAATTTTATATACAAAATTATAAAATTTATATTTGTCAAAATTTATATTTATATTTTTTAAATTTTTTTACACATAAATTATTAAAATGTATTTATTAAAAATAATTTAGTGATTATATTAGTTAAATAATAAGAAAAAATACTAAAAATTTTTGGTGAAGAGTTTCTCGTTATTTAACTAGATATATAGTTACCCGTGTCCGTAGCGCGTATTAGTAGTAATGTTGAACGTTGAAATCCTTGCTTTTTAGAACTTATATTTTATTAAACTTCAATTGGTTAAATTTCTTCTGAACTTTACATGACGGTTTTTGCCACAGTTTGGGTGTGACGACTCACATCACCGCGGATATCTCCTTGTGCCACAAGCTACATTTTTCACGCAAACTAAATCAGATAATTCAATTTGTAAAAATGAGAAATGTAATATGAAAAAAAAAATTGATAGAAATTTCTATGTAGATTACCATGAATCACTTGGTAATTTCGCTTCTTATACGTGGGATTATGAACAAGCTAAGGAACTAATGCAGCACCCCTATAAATACACGATTCTCATGTTGCTATATGCTTCATCGATCATCAACATTCATAACATATCCACGACATTCCAAAAACCAATAGCAATTATATATACACAATAATGAGTAGCCAAAGCATAAGCATTCAAAAGGTTCTGTGCCCCGTGACAAGGCCACCTCCTAAGTCGTCTTCTAGTAATTCAAATCCTCCTCCAAAACCTGGAAAAAAGTCGCCAACTATTCAAGATGCCTTTGCAAGAAGAAGCAAATCATAATCCCACTACGTACTTATTCCAAATTAAATGCTCCTGATGAATAATTGTTTGGTTTATATTCTTATTTATTTCATCACCATACTAATTTCTTATATTCTTTGATTTTGTACGTTACAGATTCAAGTGTACTTTTGGTGAATGAAGCAATGCAATTAAGTACGTACCATGAGGAGGATATATATATGTAGTGGTCTTATTTGTTTATTTTATTTGTTAGTTTGACTCCACATACATTTGTTAAAAATATGTGCTTCTATCTCCAATAATTGTACTTCAATTTAATGTGTTTCTCATTGTAAACAAGTGAGTCATCTTAGTAATAAAATGTGATGATATGCATATATATATTTGTGCGTTGTTAAACCCTAAACCATACTAACTAATAATTGAGGAAATTTTGGCATATGGGAACGTCGAATAATGTGAAACATTAATAGCTTCTCAACAATCTATTACGTTATTTGATCGAGCACTAAAAGAGGAACAGGAACTGCATGAGAAATATACTAATACCTTCAATTTTGGAATACGGTAGCGAGCTATAGTAGTGTTGTGATTGTTTCGATCCAATGATTGTTTTATATGCGTATGTATATAATAGATTGGTAAAGCTAGAGAAAAAAAAATAAAATTTATCTTATTTAATATTTATTAATTGTATGTTGTAATAATTTATAAACTAAATGTTTACTAAGGTGTCTCTCAACCTACATCTGAAAAACAACATTATATGTATGGAATGAGAATTGGGTCGTTCCCGACCAGCATGATAAATATGCCAACGTACATAATGTATAAAAAATTCCGAAAAAATAAAAAATAATCTTAAAATTCCGACACTCAAATTTAAAATTCAGAGTTATAAATTAAATTAGAAATAAGATAAACTATTTAGAGTACTCAGCTAATCAAGAACATTAAAATAGCAAAATTCAAGAAGTCAGCTAATCAAGGTCAGAAAACAAATTTTCTATTTCTAACCAATTTTTCTATTTTACTGTATAATAGTCTTAGAGCCGCTGTAATAATAAGTATGTGATATATAAGAAGGATCACCTATAGTTAAAAAGTGGACTTTTGCTATTGAACAATTGAGTTCTATTCATCTATTGCACAAAATTCTGATCACAAAATTTGTCTGTCTTTCTTATTACTTCTGCAAATTACTCTGATTTCTATTAATCCGAAATTAAACCAGTGTCTATGAAAGAAACTGTCAGATTAATAAAACTATATAGGCGACAATAATTAATACCATGAATGTTTGTGAAATCACCATGTTATTATTATGTTTATAGTTTATACTACCTTAATTAATCGTCCAACAAAAATATATAAGGCAAAGTTGTAGCACAAAAGTCAGCAACATGTGCACTAGATCTATTAGGCCCCACTATGTTTTTATACACCGGCGTGCGGATTCAAAGTTTAACAAACCCATTTCAATTCCTCATAGTTTCTATGTAAATTGAGAGCAATACCACCTTAATTACCACATTATTTAACGTATTAATATTATAGGCCTTGCATTGGTTGCCGACTCAGCGTGGATAAATCTTGTAACGCAAGTAACTCCACAGCTATGGGAATTCAATGTTTTTGTATGATACAAGAAATTAGAAATTGTTAAATAACAAATACAATACGGAGAAATAATGGTAGGAATTTCAATGTAAATTACTTGGTAATTTCAATGTATAATTCATCATCAACGTTATTCACAACAAGACCTAATATATATCCAAATCAAGTTCATATTAATCTCATGCCACATTTGCTAATTTCACCGGTACTTATTTTATGATAATCCTAATTATTCTCGAACCCCTTTTATACTAATACATCATAAAATAATCCTAATACTAGAATCCCTTTTTTTTTTTTTTTTTTTTACCAAAGATATGAGACTCGAACCCGCAACCTCTTAATTGAGCATGGGAATACTATGCCATTTGAGCTAGTATTCATTGGCTTTTTTTTAAAAATTTGGAAAGATATGAGACTCGAACCCGCAACCTTTTAATTGAGTATGAGGAGTCTATGTCATTTAAACTATTACTCATTGGCAATACTAGTGTATGTTTGCCTCTATAATAAAAGTGTCAATGCATTTGTAAGGAGTATTTTGTAATATATAAGTGCGTTTCTCATTGTAAAATTTCTTAATAAGAAATTGATGTTACTATTGAATCAATAGTTTGTTGTTACAAATCAAATTATCTAGTGGAACTGGTCTGTTAAGATTTCCTTTTATAACGTTGATTCTAGTTATATAGTTATCATCAGTTTTTGGTAGTTATAATATTAGTTACTTCTGTCAAGATTCTTTAATTAAATTTTCGAAGTTGTAATAATAATATCCAATAAATAAATAAACATATATAAAAAAAAAAACAGAAGAAGATACTGAGCAATTTTTTAATTTCAGGTTTAGAGAGAATGATTTTATTTTTCATTTTATACTGTTACTATACTTTAAACTTTATTGATAAACCTTATGCAAGAGAAACTTAAAAAAGAAGTGATGAATTAAGGGGCTATAAAAGAAAATTAATAAATGCTTAACGAAAACAAATTGGACTCCATTGGGTGGGCCTACAAAGGAAAGAATAATCTAAGAATTGGGTCCGTATTTTGTGACACATCAAAATAATATCTTTATTTTTCATGTGATAACATTTTAGCTACCTTTGTTTATAGGCAAAGGATACTGAAACATGAACATTGAAATATAAAATTATATTTAATAAATAAAATATGAACAAAAATATTAGAAATACTAACAAAAAATAATTTATTTTTTATTTTTTTATTATTTTTATTAATTTTATATAATTATATTTTTATTATATTTTTTCAAATTTTTTAAATAAAAAATAATTATAATTTATTTTATTTTATCATCAAATAAAATATAAAAATATTAATTTTTATATTTTTATTTTTTATTTTTGTCTTATTCTCAAGATTTTGTCTTATCCAATTTTATAACCAAATGTAGCCTTTTAGTCTTGTCTCTTTGTTGGGCTTAATTACATAAGAGTAAAGGTAAAACTGATATTAATTTCCTGACAAAAAAAAATGATTAATTTTAAATCAAGATTATCCTTTTAGTTTAAGCATATGAATAAATAGAAGAATATAATGAGCTTCAAAATTATTAAATTTATGCTGTATGATCTAAAATAAATAAACAATATATGTGATAAAAAAATTAACAGTAAAAAACGTGATAGTTTATACCAATTTTTTTTAGAGTTGATATATCATTAATATGCTTATCAATTCACCACATATATATCACCATCATATCACCATCAATGAAAATTGCATAAACTTTCAGAGATTATTGTTCATTATAAAGTTAAATAATACATGGAAAGTGAGAGATCACAGCCTCCTAGCTCTAAATTTTGCACTTCTAGTATTAACCAATGAAACGAACAACAATATAATATGAATTAATTAAATAAAAATAATAAAATATATATATCTTTGACCAACAATATAATAATCTCTGCTACTCCTGCTGCCAGAAGTATTATTGTTCCAAAGCAATCTACATATATAGTCCCCACTTCCACATATTATATACCTGCTGTAACAAAATGAAGAACATATCAGTGTCATGCATAAAAGAAATGACATCAGAGAGCATATCAAAAAAAAAAAAAATCTGTAATAATCACTTTTCACTTAACATTAGTATGTTTAAGGTGAGCTAACATAGCAAACAAGTAAAAAATAATCATTTTTTTCAGAAGAAAAAAAGAAGAGAAAAGATTTGACAGTTAAAATTGGTATTACATATGAAGTATAAATACACAGGATTAATAGTTAAATTAATTAGTTCATGAAAGATGGCTCATATTTTAAATTCGTTCTTAAAAAATTTTATCAATTAAATTATTCATTCAAAAATTATAAATTAATTATTTTTATCCGTCTATCACATAAATAATAATTTCTATCAACGATTAATGATATAGAACGTTAACCGATAGCATATATGATACTCTAGTATGTTCAATTGAACGCTAATCAAATATATTTATAAAAATTTATCAATTTCGTCAATTTTTTAATTATATAAATTCTAATCCTAATATAACCAGACGACACTAATAAATTGATAAATTTTTAAAAGGAAAAATCTAGGGGCCAGCAACTTTGTTAAATTCTGGTCAGCATGTAACTAGCAAAAAAAAGTGAGCCATTGGATGAAATTTCACATCAATCTCACACCATTAAAACCATAATTGATGGCTATTTGATGGCTACAAATCACAAAAGTTGCTGACCCTAGCATTCCTCTTTTTATAATTATATTTGTTTAGTGTTTAATTGAATATGCTAAATGTCATGTATGATGTGAGTTAATGTTTTATGTCATTAATCGTTGACGAAAACTATTAATTGAATGACTGGATGATAAAAATAATTAATTTATGATCTTTGAAGGACTCATTTGATTGATGAAAACTTTCAAAAAAAAAATTTGAAGAACAAACCATCTTTTAAAAATTAATTTGATTATTAATCTAAAATATATATAATAAAAATGAAAATCATAAATTAAAATAGTAATTGACCCAGATCCGAAGCTGTGATGATCTTTTCATAATAAACCTCTAGAGTGTATCTAATTCAGGATAATTTAAATGTTAGTCACCACACTAAAAAATAGCAAGCTATCCCATGATATTAAAATCCAAAACACAAGGTAAAAAAGTTACATTTAGCATTACCTATGATCAGACAATTCGTTTGTCTCGTTGCTTTGTTCGTTGACCTCCATTGATAAAGTGCTTCCACTAGACAAATCTATCGGATTATGCGGATTATCCCCTACCAGTGTCCCATCTTGATCATTGTTTTCATCACCGTCTGATGAAAACTCATCATCAGATGGTTCAGACCCAGATAGAACCATCACATCAGGTGATGAGTCCTCATCAATCCTGGTATACTTTATGTGGAACACTCTTGATACATTATCAAGCGTCTATGGGTCCATTAGCTCAGGCACATATGAGTCAGGATCAAGGTGAACTTGGATGGGTTGGTTGTCGTGATTCCACAATGAGATAAAAAAAATTCCAAAACCGACATACCTAAATTGAACAGATGCCCCTCTATCGATAAAATAGAAAGTTCTAATCTGTTCAAATGAGGAGTCAGTTATGAGCAACTGATAATTCTTTCTTATCACCTCCAACACTAAACAATTATCTAACTCGTCAATGACATAGAACATTGGCCCCAATTGTTCCCCATGAGTTGAAACAAAATTTGGGGGAAGAGCTCTGTCACCCTATATTCAAAGTTCTTCCCAAAGTTAATTCATGTGTAACAAAACATGCTAAAAAAGCTTCACATAATTTTAACTAATTATTTAGCAAAGATCCTCTTTTTTAAATCTACCATTATTACCAACTGAGCAACACAAGAGAACAATAATCACGTAACTGAACTAACATTATAATGAGAAGAAAGCTTTAGCATAAATAAATGAGAAGATTCTAGTTCAGTAAATAGCTCAATGAATTTAAAAAAAAATATCCATAGAAAAGGGACAAAAGGGCAAAGCAATCACTCCCAGACATGCAGAAAATAGTAGATTTAACAAATTCAAGAACATATAGTCAAATCAGAAATCTAATTAATTGAGATTGATACCATTGTCCAAAACTGCACATTGGCCATTATGTTTCGTTACCTGCTTATCGAAAACGCGAAATCTAAAAACCAGCTCTTTTCCGCTGGGCCAATATACCTGTGTTGCTAAAAACATCCTATTAAAACATAATGGTACAATTAGAATTTAAGACTGAGACTTTTAATCAAGAAAACAACTAACCATTTATACAAAAAAAATAAAAAATAAAAAATAAAAGAGCAGAACATTATATATTAAGAAATTACACTGTTATTGCACGGTAGACCTGTTTTGGGAATCAGTTTCGTCCGTTTGGATTCTTAGTCATACGAAGGTTATAGCCCATCATGCCTTCAATTCCCGCTTTATTGTTGTTGTTGTCGTTCTCCTTCTTCTTCGGCTTCGGTTGCTGCGGTTTTTTTGGGTCTTCCAAGCTCATATGGTTGGAAATATACTGAGGTTTGGTGTTGAGATCAGCCATGGAGATTAATTGATATTAATCAATACAATAATAAATGTAACCAATATACACTAATGTGATAAATGAAAATGTTCAATTTGAAATACAAAGTTCTTGTTTTGTGTGCTCCTGATCAAGCTTCACAGAATGGCTATATATATAGTAATAGAGAGGGGTTAGGGTTTTTTTTTTGTATTTTTTTTTTTTTTTTTTTACGTTGTGCTGACCTTCGTTCTTTAAATGACGCTATCCCGAGAAGGACACATAAAGGCGAGCTGTA